>NW_024080603.1:5201041-5282690 GCF_014754425.2 Oryx dammah | reverse complement strand
TCCATCTAGTCAAAGCTGTGGTTTTTCCAGTAGTCATGTATGGATGTGAGAGTTGTACTATAAATAGAGTTGAGCGCCGAAGAATTGATGCTTTTGAACTGTGGTGTTGGGAAAGACCTTTGAGAGTTCCTTGGACTGCAAGGAGACCCAACCAGTCCATCCTAAAAGAAATCAGTTCTGAATATTGATTGAAAGGACTGATGCTGAAGCTGAAATTCCAGTACTTTGGTCACCTGATGTGAAGAACTGACTCTTTAGAAAAGACCCTAATGCTGGGAAAGATTGAAGGCAGGAGGAGAAGGGAATGACAGTTGATGAGATGGTTGGATGGCATCACCAATGCAGTGGACATGAGTTTCAGTAAGCTCCAGGAGTTGGTGATGGACAGGGAAGCCTGGCATGCTGCAGTCCATGGGGTCGCAAAGAGTTGGACACGACTGAGCAACTCAACTGAACTGATGCAAAGACTTATACACAAAGGTTTATAGCACTCTTTGTAACAGACAATACCCAGAAACAACCCACAAGTCCACTAAAAGGTAAATGAACAATGATCTGATATAACCAGTTCATTCTGGTAAGTGAGCTGATAAAACCATACAAGGGAATGACACTCAGCTCTGAAAAGGAATAGATTTATTGGTATAGGCAACACCATGCCTGACTCTCAAAATAATGATGCTGATGAAAGCAGACAGGGGAAAAGAATTCAGACTATTAGATTCCATTTACATAAAAGTCTACAAAATGAAAACTAAATCTACATTACAGAAAGCAGACCAGCAGTAGCCTTGAAGGGAGAGAAGTTGGCGGGAGGAGTCACAGATATCCTCTCTGTAAAAGGATTTTTTAAATCATGACAGTAAGACCCCAGATTCCCTTGGCTTTGACGCTTAACTCCTTTCCTTCCCCTCCTCTTCACTTTTATTTGCTACTCCTCTCTTCCCTCAAACACTGACTGATCAATAAAGCACAAGGATTTCAAAAACAACTCTGAGGACAACTGTTCTGATAGTTATCTGGATTAGATTGCACTATCCTGAGCAAGAAGCACCAAAAAAAAAAAAAAAAAGGTGGATAATTTCCAATGATGCCGTATGTGAGATTCACAACAGTTAAAAGCAGATGTCTATTTGAGCCACAGCACAAGGACGTGTATCCCTGCTGTCTGCTCACCCCATCAGCCCCAGCCCTGCTTAGAGCAGGACTTACAAGGTCTCCAGAGGCTCCCCGAGGCATACATCAGCTGAGCCTTTAACATTTATTTCAGCCACTTAAACATAGCACATCTTGATTGTAGTGAGTCTGTATACATACGTAAAAGTGAAGTGAAAAAGTGTTAGCCACTCAACTGTGTCACACTCTTTGTGACCCCGTGGACTATAGCCCGCTAGGCCCCTCTGTCCATGGAATTCTCCATGCAGGAATACTGGGAATGATTGCCATTTTTTCTCCAGGGCATCCTCCCAATCCAGGGATTGAACCTGGGTCTCCTGCATTGCAGGCAGATTTCCTTCCCATCTGAGCCACCAGGGAAGCCTTATGTGAAACACATTAAATGACAGAGCTTAAATATGTGCAATTTACAATATGTTAATTACACTTCAATAAAGCTGGGTTTTTTAAGCCTTGCTTTACAAAGGGAAATCAGGCAGAAACATTAAAATCTGAGAGTAGAAACAGAGACGCACTGGAAGCTACCAGAATATTCCACAAGCCCTTTCTTGTGTCCTATTCTGTGAGTGATCTTTCCTCCAGACCGAGCCTCACACCAGGAACTTTTTCCATTCCCTCTTGGGCCATGTTTACCCAGTGAAAACCCAGGTACACAGACAACATGCAAACACAGTTTTCTCCCTTTTTGGCTTCATTAACTTGTATTCAGTCAGCTTTGTTTGTTTAGTCCCTTCAAGGTCTCTAAGAATTGGCATTTCATCACTACACTGAAAAAACAAGACTATACTCTGATTTCCCTTTAGATCACAGAAACCTTTTACCCTCTACTTAAAAAAAAAAAAAAAAAGCTACTCTCAGAATTTCTATGTGAAATCATGTTTATTATTTTTCAAAGAACAAATATATCATGGACCTAGAAAAGTAAACTCTGCAAAGGCACCAGCATATACTCCTTACCCTCACCTTCTCTTGATGGTTTGAGCTATGGTTTCTAATTCCACAAAAGCAAATACCAAGTGCACTGCTTTGCGTTTGGATAAAAACAAACAAATCTCCAGCCTTCTGCAATTCATGAGGTCTTTATGACACTGGTAGAAGAGAAAAAAAAAAGAAAAGAAAAGAAAGAGGCAGGGGTGAGTTCTGCCTGCTTTGTC
The DNA here is from genome assembly GCF_014754425.2 of Oryx dammah. Lineage (NCBI taxonomy): Eukaryota > Metazoa > Chordata > Mammalia > Artiodactyla > Bovidae > Oryx > Oryx dammah. The sequence continues at coordinate 5,280,360 of NW_024080603.1, read as the reverse complement.
CTAACTCAATGCTGTTTTGTACTTTCCTGACCATAAGCAGAGTGATGTATGTGCAGCCAGCCAAGAAACCAATAGTACACGATAATCCTGTTTCCTGTGGGAGGGAGGAAGGCTCCAGTGATGCTGTTACAGGACACCTTGTTGAATTAATAGGAAAAGATGAGCGGGAGAGCTTTGTTTTATGGTTTTCTTGGGGGGAAGGGGTTGATTGGCCATCTGACTTTTCCCAATCTCATGGCTTACATAGAGAAATACGTGAGTAGAAGCTAAAGCAAGAGATTACCATTTAAACGTGGTGCCCACAGAAGGCACCAAACATGCTCCTAGAATGACTCAGGTCTTGACACCTACCTGAGCAATCCAACCAACCTGTTCTTAGGATGCATTTGGCATATCCTGGTCATATGAAAATGATTTAGAGTATTGCTTTGTGGAAACTGCATTTACAGTAAGACTGAATGAAGTGCCCAGGTTTCCATGACACAAAAACCAGGCTGTCCTTTTATCTTCTACAAGGTCCTCTGGTTACTTCCATCCTTGAACTATGAGCTGTAAGTCTTCCCAGAAAAAGAATGATAAAATCGAACATAACCACACATTGATTTCGCTGGTTCTTAAATAAGCCACTGGTTCCATATAATGTGAAGGGCAAATGCTAATTGCAATACAAGCTACCTGATAACTCTTGGAAGCAACATCAGGCAAATGTTAAATATGATTGGTTCCTGTGTCCTTTAGCCTGTGGTGGGGGCTTGGCCATTGACTGTGACCAGAGGGAAGTTCTTCTCTGGAGGTCTAGCACACATGAGCACACTGAAGTTAGTTTCCTTGTGGGAAACACAATCTCTCAGACACACTAGTTCATCTTCACACCTCTTAATTTGGATATGTGAAGTTAAATCTTAATTTGCATTTGAGATGTTAATGAAATATTCTTTACAACTGCTGAAAATAATTTTTTCATGCTTTAAACCCTTTCTGGTTTCAGAAAGGAATCAGAATACTAAAGTCTTGTATCTGCCATTCCTATATTCTTTAACATCTCTTTACCCTCCTTTAGTAGTTAATCTCCATTACTAGGCAAAAATTCTTATTAAATTTTCCCTATTCAAAGTATTTGTACAGTTTGTGTCTCCTGTTAGAGCACTGGATATTCTTAAGGACAGATGACTGATACTTCCTGAAGTTGTGCAATATAGAACTTGTTCAACTATACACGCACAGCACAGCAACCCACATGTTTTATTGTAGTTGTTGTTGTCTAGTCACTAAATTGTGTCTGACTCTTGCAACTCCATGAACTGGAGCCCGCTGGGCTCTTCTGTCAATGGAATTTCCCAGGGAAGAATACTGGAGTGAGTTGCAGTTTCCATCTCCTGGGGATCTTCCTGACCTGGGGGTGGAACCTGTTGGCAGTGGGTTCTTTACCACCAAACCACCTGGGAAGCAGTGCTCCTCACTTTATGTGTCAGCCACCTTCACGGAGGGCTTCCCAGGTGGCGCTAGAGGTAAATAACCTGCCTGCCAATGAAGGTAGATATAAAAGATGTGGGTTCGATCCCTGGGTTGGGAAGATTCCCTGGAGGAGAGTATAGCAACCCACTCTAGTATTTTTGCCTGGAGAATCTCATCGACATGGACAGATGAGTCTGGCAAAGAGTTGCACAGAGTCAGACACGACTGAAGTAATTTTGCATGCAGGCTTGCACACACATTTACTGAACTGCAGGCCTCTGTAACCAAATTGCTGGATTCATATTGTGGTCCCAATGCTTAAAGGCAATGATCTGAAAATGTAGGAAATTGAAGCTGACTGCAAGGGTTAGCACAGGGGGGGAAAAAAGACACAAACGATTAAGCACTGTGATGCTGAAGGTTAAGTGCCAATACTTTGGCCATCTGATGTGAAGAGTTGACTCATCTGAAAAGACTTTGATGCTGGGAAATACTGAAGGCAGGAGGAGAAGGAAACAACAGAGGATGAGATGGTTGTATGGCATCAATGGACATGAGTTTGAGCAAACTCTGGGAGATGGTGAAGGATAGGGAAGCCTTCTGTGCTGCAGTCCATGGGGTCATAAAGAGTCAGACATGACCGAGCAACTGAACAACAACAATGGAAGAGAGTGCTACTGTGCTCAGTCGCTCAGTCATGTCGATTCTCTGCGGCCCCATGGACTGTAGCCCACCAGGCTCCTTTGTTCATGGGATTTTCCAGGCAAGAGTACTGGAACAGGTAGCCATTTCCTACTCCAGGGGATCTTCCCGACCAAGGGATCAAACCCACGTCTCTTGTGTCTCCTGCACTGGTAGTCAGATTCTTTACCACTAAAGTAGCTACTTTCACTACCTTATTCAAATGTGTATTCCAGCATTTTAGCTATGGCTAGAACCTAATAGATGCTGTGACTAATGGGAGAATTCAAACTTTTAATAAGCAAACAAGCTTTGCCTCTAAAATAAAAGAAAAAAATTGCTGTAGAAAGATGCTTTATTTCTCAATTGTCAGAAAATCTGTTGTTCAGGAAATCATTTTACTATGTCCCACATATATTCAATGAGGGTTAGAGAAGATGGGAGAAGAAAAAAGACTAGAAAATGAAAATAAAGTACATAGGAAAGGACACGAGACAGTGGGCTATTCACAGACAGGACATGAGCCAAATATGGGAAGTGAAAACTGAACTAAGAAATTTTTATTATTTTTAATGTGAGGAGAAACTGAAGATGGCAAAATGAAAATTAGAGGGAGAAAAAAGGAATTCAGCTCTATATAAACCATCTTGGTTTTGACTTGGTTTGGAGCCTGCAGCTGGTTTGGACTTCATTTGTGGATTTCTCCTATTTTTCTTCCCTCTTTATCCTGCTATCTTTGTAGGAGGACTGGGAATTCAACCCTGCAAGAACCACTCCAGCAAAGGACCATCATCCTCGAGACCTCTGTTCTTTTCACTCAGCCACTGGTCCCTGCAGCATACTGGGAATTTCATTTCTGCTCACCTATTTTCATGGGCTTCATTTCAAATGACCAGTTCTAAGGTCTGCCTGCTTTGCTTTGTTTGTTAGAAAAATAGGGAGGGGGGAAAATCTCTGCATTGTGAGAAGCCTGCACTAGAAGGGATTACTTCCACTGGGGAATTTCCCTGTCTCAAAATGAAACTGGGTTAATTGGGAAGGGCATGGAGAAATACTGGAGCCCAATTAACAAAATCAAAAGTCTCCAAATTAACAAGATAATTGTTAAATGGCTTTGGGGCAGCACTTAGGAGCTTTAAAAAAAGAAACCACTTATTCCTGGCTTAGATCCTTCCCAGCTCGTAAAAGGTGCCTTAAAGTACAGAAAGAGATTTCAAGAAGTTTAGATAGATTATGAGTGGGAAGCCTTAAATGGATGCCATGCATCCTGAGGAGCCCAAGCAGAAGCATTTCTGGCTTTTTGGACTTTATTCCAAGGATATCACTGGTGTCAAAACCTCCGCCCAAGAGTGGGCCTTGCAACAAACTGCTCTTGGCCACCCCTCCTGGATTTCTGTCCTCTGGCTTTGATCCTTATCTGTACTCCAATTAATATCCCTTTATTAATAGGCTGTTCCCTTTGGCTCACTACAGTTCTGACAGCATTTGGTACTCCTCTGATGAGTTTTAAATCAAGATACAATCTGCATGAAAGACCAAAAAGGAGAGAGTGGGAGAGAGAAGGCTTCCCGGGGCTGATCTCCTGTAGGAGGGAGGCCGGGAGCTCAGCCTCTGCGTAGGAATGGCACTGCTCCATGAGATCAAGAAGCTCTGTGGAAAAAAAAAAAAAAACACACACACACAACAGCTGAGAAAAACAGCACAGTCCCTGGGAGCATCACCACCTCCGACACGAAGAAGACACTGCTCGAGAGGAGAGCTGAGTCCTTGCCATGTTAGAGCCAGCCACTAGCCGCCTCCTCCCAGTCCCCGCACAGCCTGCGCCCTCCCAGGGAGCAGGCGGAGCGGGGCGCCCGAGGTTCCAGCCAGGCCAAGATGGCGGGCAGCGAGGCCTGCGGCCTGGTTGCAGAAGCCCGCGGCCTGGTTGCAGAGGCCCGCGGCCTGGGTGCAGAGCGCCCGCGGCCTGGGTGCAGAGCGCCCGCGGCCTGGATGCAGAGGCCCGCGGCCTGGATGCAGAGGCCCGCGGCCTGGATGCAGAGCGCCCTCGGCCTGGATGCAGAGCGCCCGCAGCCTGGGTACAGAGGCCCGCAGCCTGGATGCAGAGGCCCGCGGCCTGGGTGCAGAGCGCCCTCAGCCTGGGTGCAGAGGCCCACGGCCTGGATGCAGAGGCCCGCGGCCTAGGTGCAGAGCGCCCACGGCCGCCCCGGTCCACAGCCACAGGCGTGCGCCTCCACCCACGCCTGCACTGGGCCCCCAGGCACTCCTCCGGAGAGGGCCTCCCTGGCAGCCACAGGGACTCTCCTTCTGACACGATGTGGTGTCACTCTTGAAACAGATCTCTGGTTTTACCTTGAAAAATAAGATTTTTTTTTTTAATTGAAGTATGCTAATTTGCCGGAAGGGCAGTGAAAAAAGAAGCTGTGGGTCTGGGGGCTTTCCACCAGCAGTACTGGAGCCACCCCTGGCAGGGAGCATCTTCCAAGGCCTGAATTCAAAATACCACCATGACGTTTGAAGTCAGCCATTGGAGTACATGCTGAGTTCAACAAAGAGTTGAGAGTTGATTGGGCATGAAACCCAGCCTGTTGGTAACCTCATCCCTTTGAATTACTGGGAAAGCTTTTGGAATTCAAAGGATAATTTCTGCTACTGGGGTTGAAAAGCCTTTACCCAAACACAAACTCTGTATTGTGAATTGTGCTTTTTGTTTTTTTAAACTCTGCTATATGTTCTCTGACACCCCGCAATAAGAAAACTGAGATTTCTTCTCTCAAAGGAATGTGCTGGTTGGTGATTAGACAATATCATTAACCCCCCCCCCCCCCAACCCCTGCCAAATAGCCTAACATTTCCACTTGGGTCTGTTTGATGTTTGTTTTATACATGTGTATATGTGTATATATGTTTTACTGCTACAGGACTGGGAATTAGTCATTGAGTATTCATATATTTGCTTTTAAATCTAAAGAGTAGTACTGTATCAAGTTCCCATACACTATAGTAAAAGCTCAGAAGCTGAAAATCATCAAAATACCGGTGGTTAATTTGCTTTACCACAGTGGCTCAGTGATAACCCGCCTGCCAATGCAGGAGACATGGGTTTGATCCCTGGGTGGGAAAGATCACCTGGAGAAGGAAACGGCAATCCACCCCGGTATTTTTGCCTGGGAAATCCCATGGACAGAGGCAGCCAGCAGGCTGTAGTCCATGGGGTCACAAAAGAGTCTGACAAAACTTAGTGACTCAACAACAATTTGCTTTAAAAATCACACCTCCTCAGAAGATGATAGCCTGGTATTTTCTATAGAAACCTACCCAAACACTTCAGTCTGTCTTATAGGGAGGAAATTTTCTACAGATGAATCTAGAGCCAAAAGTCTCATTGTGATCCTTGACTGGATTTGAATTGGTGGCTTTTTCCCAAGGAGTATAAAAGAAACTTGACCCAAGCTTTGGTCTTCCCATCTTGTCTATTATCAACAACAGCTGCAGCAAACCGCCGCTCAGCTGCTCAAGTGCAGTGACTGGCACGGCTGCTGGAAAGTAATAGGAGAAGTGTCAGGGAAGACGGAACGTAGCAGAGGCGATAATGAGATCAAGTGTGATCCCCAGCCCCCACCAAGATTAAATGTGCAAGTGTCTTTCTTCTCTAATTAGACATTTATATCATTCACTTTCCAACCTTAAGAAACATCCAAGGAGACTACTGAGCGTGCCAATTTTTCTACTGAACTTTCACAGCTTTCCCAAGCAAAAGACCCCTCTTGGGGTTGGGAAAGGAGGGGGAGTACAGATTCTGCATCCCCTCCCAAGGCAAGCACAGTCAGCCAGTCCTTCCTGAGGGCCCCCTGTCACAGGCAGAGACTCGGGGAGGGAAGGGTAGTCTGTTGAATGTTTGCATCTTAAATGCAAAGAATTTATCCCATATGCTACAGGCAGCCTCAGATCACGGAAGCCTCTCTCGGTGGTTTCTGAATGGAACAGCTTGTCTCTTCCTGCTGCTTTACAAGCATAAAGAAGAGGGAATAAATACTCAAGTTTGGGGGTAAGTTATAGACACATGCTTGGTTCTTCACATCCTGTGACTGTAAACATTCATGCTTCCCCTCTCCTCTTCTCTCTGGCTTTTGGGAGATTCTGAGCATTTGTGAGGACACAGTGATCTTTAACAGTGTGTCTAGTTTACTGAAGCTATGTCTAATCCTTGCTCTGCAAAAGATACCAGATGCTGTATTGTGATGTAATAGTAGTAAAGAGTGAGTGAGATACTGTGGAAGGGGCAGAGGCCAGACAAAGCGGAGATCTTTATTCCAGGGCTGGTTCCTCTACTCAGTAGCTCCTTGGCCTCAAATAGAGCACTTCACCTCTATGGGCCTATTTGTCTAGTATCCACATGACATGGAGAGTGGGGAGGGTGGGCCATCTCAGCTAGCATCATGGCAAAACTAGGTTTCTGTCAATTACTGGCATGATTTATTCATGATCTCCAGCCATTTATATATACTCCCAAACACACATGTAAACACATGCACACAAATATATTTTAAAGAAATATTTAAATTAAGAATGGTTTTAAAATGAATGCAGAGGATGTGAGAACTAACAGAACTCTCAAGGGCACCTTAAAATGATATACAGTTGACTCGAACAAGGCAGAACTTAGAGAGCACCAACCCTCCTCCCAATAAAAAATCCTCATTAACTTATAGTTGGCCCCCTATATCTGCAGTTCCTACCAACCCAGATGGTGTATTACTAAAGTATTTACTATCAAAACAAATCAACATGTAAGCGGAACTGTGCCATTCAAACCCTGTCATTCAAGGATCAACTATAATTCTTTCCTCCAAAATTGCCGTCTAATTTTTCCCCAAAACCTGCTCTTCCCACAGACTTCCTCCATCTCAATAAATAGCAACCCTATTCTTTTGATTGGAGTAGGAAATAGCAACCCAATAGCAACGACACTCCAGTACTCTTGCCTAGAAAATTCCATGGACAAGAGGTGCCTGTTGGGCTACAGTCAATGGGGTTGCAAACAGGTTGAACACAACTGAGCACACACGCATGCCTTTTGATTGCTCATGCCAAAACCTTCGAACCAACTTGGACTCTTTTCTCTCCCATCCCACACTCCCTCTATCAACAAGTCCTATCTGTTTCACCATGAAATGGACCTTGATTCAGAACATCCCCGCCTTGGTCTCCTCAGTATCTCCCTGTCTTCACCATCCATTGAGCCTATCCTCAGTGCCATGACCAGTGTATTTTTCAGAACATAAGACAAATCGTATGCACTTCCAGTCCTGTGCCTCTAAAGGTTTCCTTCTCACTCAGAGTTAAGCCCATATCCTTGCATGTTTCATGACCTAACAGTCTATGAGCTCTGACTTGGTCCGCCACCCTCCTCCCCCCAACTCTTCCTGCTTCCCTCTGTTCTCCCTGTTGCAGCTACACCAACCTTTCTGCTATTCCTCCAAATCCACCAGTCACATGCCCACCTCGAGACCTTTGCCCAGAACGTTCTTTCATCACCATCCCCAGCCTTCACCAATTGCATTCTCATTCTCTGCAAGTCTCCCATCAAATGAGAGAATTCCCTGATCTCCATCCTTACCTGAGACTTCAAACTTCATTACTCTGTCTTATCTTACCCTGCAGCTCTTGCTACCACCTGACATGTATTTATTTGTTAATTTATTTACACTTTGTGATTTCTCCCCCAAACAAGCCCCCATTGAATACAAGCTTCAGGAAGTGAGGGGCTTTGTCTATTTTGTTCTGTGATAATCCTCTTGGTTAAAACACCAACCACCACCATAAGTACTTTAAGTGGGCTTCCCTTGAAGCTCAGTTGGTAAAGAATCTGCCTGCCTGCAATGCAGGAGACCTGGGTTTGATTCCTGAGTCAGGAAGATCCCCTGGAGAAGAAAATGGCAACCCACTCCAGTATTCTTGCCTGGAGAATCCCATGGACAGAGGAGCCTGGCAGGTTACAGTTCATGAGGTTGCAAGAGTCATGAGGTTGCTAAGACATGACTTAGCAACTAAACCACCACCAATCCTCATGGCTAGAGCAGTACCCACCATGTGGTAGGAACTCAATGAAAAATGAAGTCGCTCAGTTGTGTCTGACTCTTTGTGACCCCGAGGAGAGTAGCCTCCACCAAGCTCCTCTGTCCGTGGGAGTCTAGTGGCTGAAATAGATACAGCAGTGAAGGGGCCAGCCTGGGCCCTGGCTGATGGAGCTGGCATTTTAGTGGGAGAAAACCTACTAAATGCTCACTTGCTTAATTGATTGTTCAACCGGTTTATCTATTTATTTACTGATGTTAAATAACCTAAGAGAATGATAAATAATCATGGAACAAAGAAGGTCTAAGGGTAGGGATGAAGGACTACTTTCAATAGGGCAGTGAGGAAAGATCTCACAGGGTAAACAAGATGAGCTGAGAAGGAGGAGGCAGCCAGGGGTAGAAAAGCATTCCAGGCAGATGAGACAGCAATGCAAAGGCCCTGAGTCAGGAAGAAAGCTTGGTGCTTTGCAAGATCAAGCAGAACATCTATGTGGCAGGAGCATGGTATGCCAGCACAAGAATGGGAAGAGGTGAGAACCAAGAGATAAACAGAGGTTAGACTACAGAAATTCATAACAAACCACTCATGTGTCATTTTAAATCTAACAGCAAGCTATTGGAGGGATTTAAGCAGGAAAGTGATAGTCGACCATTTTTTAAAAATTACTCTGACTTTTCTGTGGAGAATAAAGACGGAAGAGTAGAAGCAGCTGGGAGGCCATCTTGCAGCTGTCCAAGGATAAATGACTACAGCTTGAACCAAGATGTAGCAGCAGAAATAGTGGTCAACTGTCAGGAAGCTAAAATGGTTATTATGGTCCCTGTTTATAAAATAAGAAACAGAACCCTACGGCAGTTCAGATGTTCTCAAGAGAGCACTGCAAATGAGTGGTGGTAGAGTAAGGACCAGAACCCAGGCCTCTCAATTCCCAGCCTGATCGTGAAAGTGAAAGTAAAGTCACTCAGTCGTGTCCAACTCTTTGTGACCCCATGGACTGTAGCCTACCAGTCTCTGAGGAGCCTCTCAGTCCATGGAATTTTCCAGGCAAGAGTACTGGAGTGGGTTGCCATTTCCTTCTCCAGGGGATCTTCCCAACCCAGGGATCTAACCCGGGTCTCCTGCGCTGCAGGCAGACGCTTTACCATCTGAGCCACCAGGGCAGCCTGATGGTAGGAGGCTAATAAGAATCCATCTATTTAATTAATTAGTCCCAGTAACTAAAGAAGGGGCTTCTCTGGTGGCTCAGTGGGTCCAGGAAGATGCCCTGGAGAAGGAAATGGCTATCCACTCAGGTAATCTTGCCTGGGAAATCTCACGGGCAGAAGAGACTTGCAGGCCACAGTCCATGCAGTCACAAAGAGTCAGCCACGATTGAGTGACCAAACAACAGTAACTACAGAAAGGAACTCCTCTCCTGTACAATGTCTCCCACGAAATCCTGCTGCAACCTCCTCTCCCCAGGAGCTACAGTGCTTCTCTTCTCAGGGAGCTCTGAATGTGGACAGACCTGAAGGTGACCACTCACACAGAGGCCACGTGCACGTGTCTGCTCCCCCCCAGTCATGCATGTGGCTGGGAGCTGAGCAGAGTGGGATGGCGAGTTCACCAGCCACTGCTGCTAGGCAAGGAATGAATAGAAACTGGAGTTTAACAAGACCCTGTAACATGGGCTCCTCAGATGAGCCTCCTGGAGGAAGGGTGGCCGCCCGAAGACGAGGCCAAGGAATCCCCGCAGAGTGAGAGGCCGCGGGAGACACAGGCACAGCGAGCACCTGAGCAGTGACACTGTCTGCCAGTAGTCTGCTATCAGGATCCTGACTGTGACGGATGAGGTCGGGAGCTTCTTGAGGAGGAACGTTGCCAGGAATTTGGAAAGAGCCTCCTCTCTTTCAAGTCGGGAGACCCAGATTCTGGTCCAGGTTCTGTTATTTGCTGGGTCTCTGATGGGTGGGGCAGTGGAGGGTGGGTGTGGAGAGCAGGTCAGATGAGTGGTTCCATCCCTGGGGTTCCTCGGGAGGATTCTGTAATGGTGACATTACTCTCTTCTCTAGTTTCAAGAGATAAGTAGAAGCCGTGTATGTATCCACCCTATATAAGGCTGAAATGGTAAGCTGATGTATTAAATACAATGGAAGTGTTCTAAGGTTTTAGTTAAAGAGTAGAAAAGTAATTAAGTCATAATAAAGCAATTCAGAAGAAATCTTTTTTAAAAGAATCATGGGGTAGAGGTGAACGGAAGTAACAGAAGGGATCCGTGATGGTAATTTGGTTGGAAACACAGGGCTCCCTGACCCCCAATTCCCTACCAGCTGTAACGGTGTGGAGACCAAACTTGTGAGACAAATTCCGGGAGGCTTTCACATGAGGCTCCTCACATGTGTATCCAGGATGGGCCTCAACTATTGCTATCATCCCATCACAGGGCTGTTTTCTGGGGTAAAATCACTTTCCAAGTAAGTTAGCATAGATAAGAGCATGGGACGAGGAGTCAGGAAGCCTAGGTTCTTGGTCTGGGACACATTCAAATAGCTGAACCATTTGAGCTTCTGCTTCCTGACCCATAAAATGAGCAGGATTAAATGAGGTGATCTTTAAGGCCCCAGCTAACTGAAGTTCTATAGTTCTGGGAAATTCAGGAAGGTGATCTGGCTTTAACCTGGGTTCCCTAGGAAACAGGGGCCAAGGCAAAAGATACTGTGCTGATGTTTCGGTGCAGAGGTACACTCTTGTGGGTAACAGGGAGGAAAAGGAATGAAGTAGAGAATAGGGACAGTGCAGACAAGGGGGCCTCAGCAAGCCGGTTACACCTTTGCAACCAATGCAGCGCTCCCTGCTGATCTCTGGAACCACTTTGCAGAACCAGCGACAGGGGAAAGAAAGGAGAGGATGTATCGGTTGGTGCCTTTCCATCTCCCATCATCCATCAAAACCCTCTCTGCAGATGTTAACTCCCCTGTGTCACTCGGCCCCACCAGGCATCCCCCGGGACAGCCAGGACCAGTGGTGGGTGTAGGAACACTGCCCAGCTCCTTTCCATATCCCCCAGTCAGGACCCACTGGCCAGCTGCTGGATCACGACCATCTCACAGCTCTCAGCTGAGGCCATCCGTGGAGACCACGGTCAGACAGAGAACATGCCCCCTCAGCCAAGGTGACATCCCCTGCCAAGGGCAGCTTGCATCCAGTGACCAGCAGATAAGGCAACACAATATCTCAAACACATTGCTACAGTTTGAGACAACTCTGATGGACCGTCCTAACAGTAGACCTCCCCATGCATCTCAGAGGCCTTTGTTGCAAGAGCATCATACTTCGTCCCCTCCCTCTGTCCAGCCTCACTCTGCTGGACAGAGGTAGCCTGACCCTAAATCTCAAGGACATATGACAGTAATTTTAAGTAAGTTAGAGGGAAAAATCCAAAGATGTATTATTGTTCTGTTCTCTACCACAGTTATGGCAAGAAACCAAGTGCTTTGTGTCATTCTGTTTTAAATTCAGAATCACTCTTGACAAAGAGAAACATTTGTTATTGCCAGAGAAGTTCCCGCCCAAGGAATGACTAGTTATGAATATGCATATCAAGTCGATAAGTTAAACTTCTGAGTATTTACATGGAATAGCAATAATAACCATGCCTTGTTTTTTCTGTTTTTAATTCCTAATGCTCCTGAGTTACCCTGCTTCCTTTTCAGAATTCTCTGATTCTCCCAGAATGAAGAAGGCCAAAGAGCCCATAAATAAGTGTCTTGTCTGCATTTAAGAAGAATCCCAGGATAGCCTTTTGTTTCTACTATTTTTCCAAACTGCCAACACACTCCCCAAGCACACGATAATGAGTCTCCTCCTAGATGCAAGACCAACCCCAAGTACATGCTGTCCAAAGAAATCCTTGCTTTCTCTGCCATCTCAGGCACCTTTCCCTTCTTGCTTTTCAGCAGAATCGAGAGCCATTCAGTAGGAAAGATTCACTTTGGGACCTGGGTGATCTCTATTCACTGTTGACACTTATCAAACAAACTGCTACATAATTGTTCCTTTTTCTTTTTTCTTCCGGCTTTAGGTGGCACCAGAGTATAGTGACCACAGCAGAGGCAGTGGGAATCTTCCAGAATAATTTCTCCTTCCTCCTTGCAGTCTGGATCATGCCATATTGAAGTGGTAAAGGGCTGGAGACAGCTAATGAGGGTTTAGTTGCTATGTCTGACACTTGCGACCCCATGGACTGTGGCCCTCCAGGCTCCTTTGCCCATGGGATTTCCCAAGCAAGAATACAGGAGGAGGTAGCCATTTCCTTCTCCAGGGGATCTTCCCGACCCAGGGGTCAAACCTGGATGTCCTGCATTGCAGGTGGATTCTTTACCAACTGAGCCACAGGGAAGTCTGGAGGCAACCAGTAGGTGAACCAAAAGAAAACATGATAATGTGGAGACTTGAAATACATGTTCTACAGAGAATTGTGGAAAGCACAGGGAAACTGGATCTGGAGGAGCAAGTCGGCATTGTCTTTATGTGGAAGGTTGACTAAAGTCAAGACAGCAGGTGTACTCTTTGTAGTCTTTATCTGTTCACATTGTTGGTGGCAAGAAGTAGAAACTAACCAGTTAATTTTTTAAAAGGCAAGGAAGAAGAAAAGGGGGAGAAAGAAGGGTAGGGGCAAGGGGAAACTGGAGTACAACTAGAAGAAAAACCATCATTTATTGAAAATACATGAGGTAGTTCAAAGAATAGAAGGAAAAGCTGAGTTCTAGACTCAGAAGCAGTGGCAAGCAGGACAGGCCCAGGGACCTAGCCAGGAGCTGTAGTCAACATCGTGTTAGCGCCCCTGCTTCTCTTCCTCTTCTTTCACATTCTCAGGAACCAGCATCCCTTTGGCCCACCTTGCACCACGTACCCACACTCAGTTGGTGGATGGCTTGTCTGCCACTCCCAACCAGTCTGCCTACATAGGAGACAAGTTAGTCCCCAAGAGAAAAACCAAGTGCAGTTCCCAAAGGAAGGGAGAAGGAATCTTGGATAGTCTGAATCAGCTGTTCAAAGGTCATCCACAGACCAGCAGCAGCATGTGGGAGCTTGTTAGAAATGCAGATTCTCTGGCAGAACCTCAGACCTACTGAGTCAGAATATCTGGGGATGGACCCCAGGAAAGTGGACTATACCAGTTTCTTAAGTATGCCCAGGTAGAGAAGCACTGGTCTAAACAATCAGATGCTAACCCAGGCTCCCGGCTGTATGAATAGGACAAATAGAATGAAAGTTAAGAGAACAGATTTAAGGCAAAAATAAGAGGGACAATGTCTATGTGCATTTTTTTAACAAGTTCAGTCACAGGTAGCCCAAAGAATCAGGAAGCTCCCTACTGGAGGAACCAATTAGAATGCTGGAGAGGGAAATTCAACATCAGATGACCTTGAAAGTCTCTTATCCCTGAAGATTTTAACCATGACTCACTTTAAATGTCTGTTGATCTCTGATTATAAAATATAATCCTTCTAGAGAGACTAATTCTCTTTGAATTATCTATGAATAGAGTAACTCTCCCCATCCCAAAGAGAACACAGTAGAGCTCCTAGTACCATATCCCAGGGGCAGAGAGGAGTTTTCTGTCCTAATATTTACAGCTGCCTTGGCCACAGTTAGAATTCCCTGAGGAGAGGGTGAGCATTGTTTGTGCAAGCTCAGCAGAAGCCCAGACACAGAATTTTCCAAGGGGGCACAGGGCATATTGGGGCTTCTTAGGTGGTACTAGTGGTAAAGAACCCACTTGCCAATGCAGGAGATGTAAGCGACATGTGTTCAATCCCTGGATTGGGAAGATCCCTTTAGAGGAGAGGATCCAATTCCAGTATTCCGGTATTCCTGCCTGAGAATCCCGTGGACAGAGGAGCCCGGGTGACTACAGTCCATAGGATCAGAAAAAGTCAGACATGACCGAAGTGACTTAGCACAGGGCATATCTGCTGCTAATCCTAATAAAAGCCATCTTTCATGGTCCAGCATCCAGTGATTTGTCCCAATTATGAGCTGGATCCTAGAACCCAAAAACCAAAACAAAACAATAAATATTTACTGGACAAATAAAGAAAAAAAGAAAAGAAAAATGCTCACATACAAACATCAGTATGAGTTGTTTTGCAGGCTGGATTAGCATTTTTCCCAGGCAAAATTATTCTGGAAAATGTAGAAGGGAAATAAACATTTCTCTTTGATCTCTATGCTTGGCTATGAGGATGTTGTTTAGTCGCTCAGTCGTATCTGACTCTTTGCGACCCCAAGGACTGCAGCACGCCAGGCTTCTCTGTCCTTCACAATATCCCAGAGTTTGCTCAAACTCATGCCTTTGAATCAGTGATGTTGACTTGTAGGATATTTTTCAGCTACTCAGTTAAAAAACCCTTTCTCACAGAAATAACACATGTCTAGTGTGACCTTTCATAAAAAGTGAGATAAATTCTGATGTTTTTCATTCTTTCAAAATGATTGGCATTGCTTCCAAGCACTAAAATGATTTGTTTCTCCTTGCTTCTACTTAAAGCCAATAATACAGAAAAGGGGTAAAATGCTGCTGACAAAACAGCTGTACAACTCTGAGTTGTTACAGAAGGGCAGTTCTCACTCGTAGTTTTATTTTACTTAGACCCATAAACATACACATTGACTGTTAGGGGATGAATGTAAATCTCCCAAGTTTGTTAATGAATGTTCTGAATGAAAAAGTGTGAAGAGTAAGTAAGGATATACAAGGCCTTCATAGAAACTTGTCTGCTTCAACTTTTTCACTCTCGACAGACATGTTCTGTTGTAAACACCTAAGTGCTGGCTTTATTTCTCCTCTGCCAAAAACAGAGTCTCTACAAGTTTAAAATCTGTTTGATCAGCACATAATCATTCGATTTTATAAGGCACAAGTCTAATTAAAAACTACGTGGCATGTTCAAATGGAAATAAAAACCTAATTATATAAAGAAAAATAATTTGAAGGAAATAAATCACTTCAGTTGATGTGTTTTTTTTAAGGTTGGAATTAATCCTTATGTATTTTTTGCTGTGATTGTTTTATAGTCAGTTAGCTTTTCTCCCCCCCTCTCCCCATAAAAGGGGGTGGTGTATTATTTTTAGGTAGCAATAAAGGATTTTATACATTCACCATCTGAGAAAGTAAACAGAGTAACTGAGTCAATGCAGTATCAACAGATGCAGGAAATTGTCCTCACTGGTTCCAGAATTAGGTCTCTAAACAATAATTGGATTAGGGCATTCCCACTGTCACCATCCCATTAAGTCCCTGAGAAAATTCAAACACAGCTGTGTCACATTTAAGGGCTTACTTTACCAAATGTCCTTATTCAGTTTTCTCATTTCGCCCTTTGTCATTCTCCTTCTCTGTACACACAGATTACACTCCAATCACTTTAAACCATCTCAGTTCCCAAATATGTGTGTCATCTCTACAGCTTCCTGTCCTGGTTCACACCACTCACTCTGCCTGGCTTGCACTTTTCCCTGCAGAACTTGTTCATATTTTATCACTAGAGTGAAACCTAATAAATATTCTTTCTTGGTTCTCATATTTGATACCACCGTACAGAGGTTTCTACACAAATCGGTCTCCCTTACCAAACTACTGGCTCTAAGGACAGAGCCAATCATTATTCTTTATTTTTCTTTGTAATTTCAATATCACCTGCCATGTAAAAGTCTCAAAAAATGTGTGTCGAATGGAAGAGTGATTAAGTAAATCAGAGAATCAAATATGAGTGCATTGCTAGAGGCCCAAAGAATACATAAACACAGTAGACCAGTCTAGAAACTAGATTACTTATGAGTAAATCTCTCTTAATGAAACAGAAATACTTAGAAATCAACCTACCAATAAGTATTTCTTATAATGACCACAGTATTAATGGCAAATGTCAAACTTTCCAAATAATGAATATCCATTGCTATGATAAACACAAAAGAATTAAACAACACAATCTCTGTCCTTCAAGTCTCTTCAGAACACTATCTTATGAAGTTTACACTCTGAAAATAAATCTTTCAAAATTGTACCAAATATTCACTTCCTGCCCTTAAGTTTTCCCTGGCAAATTGTTAAAACTCATGCCTTCCTGGTACTCTGCAGAAAGCAACAAGAAGTAGAAAAGAGCCTGAGCCAGGGAGCGAGTACCTGTCAACTTCCTATTTTGTCCATTCCTACAGAAATAAATGTTCATCTCAGACCTGAAGGATGAAATGACGTTAGAGGAAGAATTAAGGCCGAAGCATATCAAGGAGCAGGAATAGCAGAATGTAGACCTTAAGGTTAGAAAGGAGCTTGGTGTGCTTGAGACCCAGAGGGAAGGCAGCATTAATGTAACAGAGTAGTAAGGGATCCAAAGGCCTGAGATAATTAATGCCAGACACCAAACTATAGATCCAGGAAGCTCAGAGACCACCGAACAGGATAAACGCCAAGAAAAATACATCTAGGCAAATCATATTCAAACTTCAGAATATCAAATTTTTTTTAATATATTGAAATAAACCAAAAAATGAAAGTACCTTTACCTAGACAGGAGCAAAGATAAGAATTACATCTAATTTCTCATCAGAATCATGCAAGCAAGAAGAGAGTAGAGTGAAATATGTAAGTTTTTGAGATTTTTTAAAAACCCACCAATCTAGACTTCTGTAAGCAGAGAAATTATCCTTGAAAAGTTAAGGAGATATAAAGATTTTTTCGGACCAAAAAAAAAAAAAAAAGTGATATAGCAGCACCAACTGACTAAGACAAGAGATTAACATCCAGATGTCTAAAACCCACAACTCAACAACAAAAGAAACAAAAATGGGCAAAGGACTTGAACAAACATTTCTCCAAAGAATTCTAAATGGTCAGTTAAGTACATAAAAATATGCCCAGCATCACTAATCATTAGGGAAATGGAAATCCAAACCACAATGAGATACTACCTCATATTCATTAGGATGACTATTATTAAAGAGAAAAAAGAAAAGACCAAGTGTTGGTCAGGATGTGAAGAAATCAGAACACATGTGCACTCTTGTTGGTGCCCCAAAAAAGTGGTGCTGCCACTATGGAAAACAGTGTGCAATTCTTCAAAAATCAAATATGTAAATCCACTTTTGTATATATGCCCAAAGAATCCTTTGATTCCAATTTTATGTAAGTGCAAAAAGCAGTAAAAATCAGGGATTAGGAGAGAGATTTTTATACCCATATTCACAACTGCTAAAAAGTGGAAGCAACCCAAGTGTCCATCAGCAGATAAATCAGAAATGTGGTATGTACATACAATGGACTATGATTCAATCTCAACAAGGGGAAAACTGTGACACACGCCACAATATGGGATGATGATTAACAATATTATGCTAAGTGAATAAAATAAAAATACTGTATGATTTCATTTACATGAAATTCCTAGAATAGTCAAGTTCATAAAGATATTAAGCAGAATGGTGGCAGCCTGGGGCTGAGGGAAGAGGGGAAGGGGAGTTTTAGTTTAATAGGTATAGAGTTTCAGTTTTGCAAGATGAAAAGAGTTCCGTGGATGGATGGTGGTAATAGGATCACAACAACATAAATGTTCATTAATGCCACTAAGGAGTACACTTAAAAATGATCTATTTTCTTCTATCATGCCACTGAGGAGTATGCATAAAAATGGTCTGTTTTATATTATGTATATTTTACTGCAATACAAAATACTCAAAAGTGTGTAATGATAAAACTTGTATACAGATAAAATTTTTATATATAATGATTTAAATCATGTAGATTAAAAAAGTTAAAATCCTAGGGGAAAATGCACAAAATATTAACAGCCAATCTCCTTAAGGCATAGAGATTGGGTTACTTTCTAAATATCCCATTTGTGTACTTTCTAAA
The DNA here is from genome assembly GCF_014754425.2 of Oryx dammah. NCBI lineage: Eukaryota > Metazoa > Chordata > Mammalia > Artiodactyla > Bovidae > Oryx > Oryx dammah. The sequence goes on along the minus strand of NW_024080603.1, from coordinate 5,262,254 downwards.
TGGTTTCTTATAAATGCTTATTACTTTTATAGTAAAACAGACTTGAAAAATTATCCAACTGAGGGAATATATACTTAGCAGAAACATATATTCAATTTAAGGCAGAAACTGAGGAATCAGGAATACTCAGAGAGGGCTAAAGGTCAGAGAGAAAAACAGTGTGGACATTAATCTGAAACTGATGAGGTAACTAAAAATTAGTACATGTGCTTAAGGTACTTATATACAAACATAAATATCATTCTGGTTTTAATAAGACTCTCAGACCTATTAAAATCAGGAGCAGAGGGAATAAACCAAGGTTACAAACATCAGTGGTATAGATCATTGTTATAGATAAGAAAACTCAAGATAGATTCCCTAAAAGGGGGAACTTCTTTTTTCTTTCTTTTACTTTAAAGAAGACCTGTATCTTTACCATCATAGTGTTTCTAAGAAGTCATTAAAGTTGGTAGGAATGAAACCGTACATAGCAGCATAGGCCATCTAGCAGTGAGTCAGCAAATTCATTACTTATGAAATACAAGAGAATCAACAAGGGGAAAATGATTCCATGAAGAAAAAAGAGCCAGTCCTGACCAATCGGAAGGAGACTTGTTAAGGCCCACAGACAATCTTCTCCAGGTATGTAAGGAATACACCATTTGAAATTGGGTTCAAACACAAAGTAAATTACTTTTTTAATATCTTGGAGGCAACATCATAACAGATTGAGTAATAACAAATTCAGTATTCCTTTCTCTATGTATAAATTCAAGCTCTTATACCAGGCAAGAGAACTGGCTGACTGACTCTCCTTAATACAATAGTTTATCCTCTGACATCCTGGCTTAGAGCAGAGCTCTGGCAAACTATGGTGGTTACATTCCTTTGTGTTGCTGTTGTTGTTCAGTTGCTCAGTCTTGTCCGACTCCTTGCGACTCCATGGACTGCAGCATACCAGGCTTCCTTGTCCTTCGCCACCTTCCAAAGCTTGCTCAAACTCATGTCCATTGAGTCAGTGATGGTATCCAACCATCTCATCCTCTGTCATCTCCTTCTCCTGCCTTCACACTTCCCCAGCATCAGGGTCTTTTCTAATGAGTCGGCTCTTCACATCAGGTGGCCAAAGTATTGGTACTTAAGTTTGAGCGTCCGTACCTTCCAGTGAATATTCAGGTTTGATTTCCTTTAGGATTGACTGGTTTGATCTCTTTGAAGTCCAAGGGACTCTCAAGAGTCTTCTCCAATACCACAGTTTGGAAGCATCAATTCTTTGTTGCTCAGCCTTCTTTATAGTCCAACTCTCACATCCATCCATGACTACTGGAAAAACCATAGCTTTGACTATATGGACCTTTGTAAGCAAAGTAATGTCTCTGCTCTTTAACACACTGTCTAGGTTTGTCATAGCCTTTCTTCCAAGAAGTAAGCATCTTTTAATTTCATGGCTGCAGTCATCATCTACAGTGATTTTGAAGCCCAAGAAAATAAAGTCTGTCACTGTTTCAATTGTTTCCCTATCTATTTTCCATGAAGTGATCATTTCTGGAGGGGAGGAAAGAGACCAAGAAGCACTTTCAAATCTCTGATGTTCTCTCCATAGCATCTCTGAAATTTTTAAATATGCTTAGCCTTTGACCAAGCAACTCTACTTCTAAGACTACACCCTAAGGAAATTCTTGTACAAGTATCCCAAAGTAAGTGGACAAGTGATGTCCATGGCAGGACTTTTAGTAAAGGCAAAAATTTGAAATCAACCTAAATATCTATCAGTTTAAGAACGGTTAAATAAATCATGAACAGCTCAAACTAGGAATACTATACAGGCATTAAACAAAATGTAAATATTCTGACATGAAAGGATGTCCATGGTGCATTACTGAAAAAAAAAGAAAACCAAAATTTTAATATATAATGTTTAATATATATATTATATAGTTCAGTTCAGTTCAGTCACTCAGTCGTGTCCAACTTCTTGCGACCCCATGAATTGCAGCAGGCCAGGCCTCCCTGTTCATCACCAACTCCCAGATTTCACTCAAACTCAGGTCCATCGAGTCAGTGATGCCAGCCAGCCATCTCATCCTCTGTCGTCCCCTTCTCCTCCTGCCCCCAATCCCTCCCAGCATCAGGGTCTTTTCCAATGAGTCAACTCTTCGCATGAGGTGGCCAAAGTACTGGAGTTTCAGCTTTAGCATCCTTCCTTCCAAAGAACACCCAGGACTGATTTCCTTTAGAATGGTCTGGTTGGATCTCCTTGCAGTCCCAGGGACTCTCAAGAGTCTTATCCAACACCACAGTTCAAAAGCATCAATTCTTTGGTGCTCAGCTTTCTTCACAGTCCAACTCTCACATCCATACATGACTACTGGAAAAACCATAGCCTTGACTAGACAGACCTTTGTTGGCAAAGTAATATCGCTGCTTTTGAATATGCTGTCTAGGTTGGTCATAACTTTCCTTCCAAGGAACAAGTGTCTTGTAATTTCATGGCTGCAGTCACCATCTGCAGTGATTTTGGAGCCCCAAAAAATAAAGTGTGACATTGTTTCCACTGTTTCCCCATCTATTTCCCATGAAGTGATGGGACCAGATGCCATGATCTTCATTTTCTGAATGTTGAGCTTTAGGCCAACTTTTTCACTCTCCTCTTTCACTTTCATTAAGAGGCTTTTTAGTTCCTCTTCACTTTCTGCCATAAAGGTGGTGTCATCTGCATATCTGAGGTTATTGATATTTCTCCCAGCAATCTTGATTTCAGGTTTTGCTTCCTCCAGCCCAGTGTTTCTCATGATGTACTCTGCATATAAGTTAAATAAACAGGATGACAATATATAGCCTTAATGCTTAATGTACTCCTTTTCCTATTTGGAACCAGTCTGTTGTTCCATGTGCAGTTCTAACTGTTGCTTCCTGACCTGCATATAGGTTTCTCAAGAGGCAGGTGAGGTGGCCTGGTATTCCCATCTCTTTCAGAATTTTCCACAGTTTATTGTGATCCAGACAGTCAAAGGCTTTGGCATAGTCAATAAAGCAGACATAGATGTTTTTCTGGAACTCTCTTGCTTTTTCGATGATCCAGCAGATGGCAATTTGATCTCTGGTTCCTCTGCCCTTTCTAAAACCAGCTTGAACATCTGGAAGTTCACAATTCACGTATTGCTGAAGCCTGGCTTGGAGAATTTTGAGCATTACTTTACTAGTGTGTGAGCAAGCTATATAAGCTTTACATTATATAGTGAGCAAGCTATATATATACATTATAATATATATAGTGCAGATGATAAAGTGTCTGCCTGCAGTGCGAGAGACCCGGGTTCAATCCTTGGGTTGGGAAGATCTCCTGGAGAAGGAATTGGCACCCCACTCCAGTACTCTTGCCTTGAGAATCCCACGGACGGAGGAGCCAGTGGGTCGCAAAGAGTCAGACATGACTAAGCAACTTCAATGTAACCTTATGTGCTTAAATGCATATTTGTGAGTGTATCTGAACATGTGTATGCTTGTGTGTATATATGCATGTGTATATATGACTACATAGGGTAAAGTAATAAAAATAACAGCAAACACTCATAATCCCAGCAATAGCAAATTATACATAAGGAAGTAAATATGGATAAGAAAGGATGGGGAAAGACTAGCCATTTTAAATTTATAACCCTATATATTGATAAAAACTTTTTTTAAAGTCTGAATATTAATTAACTTAAAAACATTTAAACTTATTTTAAATTTTGCTCTTCTAAAATTTTCTAACAATGTTCAGAAGTTAAACTTAAGCCAATTTAATTACAAAATTAAGACTTCATCATAACTGTAATATTCTAATATATCTAATGTATGAGAACATGTCAGGCTTTTTAGTCACCATGAAAAAAAGTCTCTGGACAACTATGCTTATTGATTTAGTCAAGCCTCCCAAGATCTTTAAAAAGAGGTAGAACCTTTACCCAAAATGTAAGCATAAATGAGGTAGCATTTCATGTTTCTGTAGCAGAGCAATCCTATAAAGCAGTTGCTGGCTTGAGCTTGCTCACTATTACTTTGAAAGAAGGAAAACTTACACACATTTTCCTGGTGCTGACAGTAGCCTCCATAAGCCCCATACAATCTGGGAAGAGTGCCACAGTTACAGGTGCTGGCCCTATAACGTGGTTTGTTGTTGCTGTTTAGTTAAGTCATATCTGATTCTTTTGTGACCCCATGGACTGTAGCCCACCAGGCTCCTCTATCCATAGGTGTTTCCCAGGCAAGAATACTAGAGTGAGTTGCCATTTCCTTCTCCAGGGAACTTCCTGACCCAGAAATCAAACTTGCATCTCTTGCATTGCAAGTGGATTCTTTACCACTGAGCCACCAGGGAAGCCCAGGCCATGATTAGCCCTCAAATATTTACTGAATTGGAGAAGTGAATGAATAAATAGATAATGCCAACCATCTCAGAGGCTCCTGGCCTCCCTCATATTCAACCTCATCTTGGTTAAGTTTTACTTGTTTGTCATACATGACCCAATCATCAATAGAAAGAGATTGGTTTTATTTAAAAAGTATAGTGTGTCTAGTTCATTACAGCTTATGCAAGAAAGAAGACAGTTTCTCAGCCTCTTCCATCAGCTTTTCTAGTTCACCAGGCATTCAAATCCAAGAGTCTGAAGTTAAAAGCAAAATCAGGAAATTTACTTGTAGAAGAAAAGATGCATGATACATAAGACCATTTGGTCAAAGTGGGAAAGGTCAATGGTGGTCATTGTCTAGTAGTAACCATGGAAGTTCAGACCCATTAGACAGATTTGGCTGTATTTCAGCACCAGGATATCTAACCATTTGGAGGCCTTGGTATTAGATATGAGCTTAACATGAATATGTTCCTACAAGGAGATGTCCCTCATTAGTCATAGTCCCTTACACCGCCAGGAAAACAGAAAAATGACAAAGACTAACTTGATTTGCAATTACACAGGAGATTTTATTGCCCCTCTAAAACCAACAGGCAACTCAATGAATCAAACCATTTGAATAAGAAAACTTACAAATTATGTATCATTTTTAAAAACATTTTCTGTCATCAATGTATTACATTCTATTCCAAATTCAACTCCTTTAAGCACCATAACAACTTGCATCTCATGGAAAGCAGGGAGCTATTATTAGCAGAGAGAAGAGAATCCCAAATGCAGATACTTCTGCTTTCTTTTGAAAGCACTCAGCCTTGTGGAACGTTTTAAATTTCTCCTGTACTTATACCAATCATGGAAAGCTTTGGAACTGGGAAAGAAAAACTCCAAAGGAAATGCTGTGGAAATAAAACTAAACAAATAAAACTAAAACTAAACAAATAAAGCTAAAATGTATTTTAAAGCAATAAATACACCAGTAAATTCATGTGCTAGATAAAATAAATCAATAACACAAGGAAAAAAATACTTCTAAATACAAAAAAATGCACTTAAATGCAATCAATATTTATTGAACACCTACAAGCGTACTAAGTAGTACACTTGACTATGAAATACAGAGTAAAACATACTCACCACAAAGATGACAAATCAATTAAAAAAAACAAGACTTCTATAGATACATGGGCAAAGGATGCAGACAATTCCCAAAAGAGGCCATAGCCTGAAAAATTCGATATATGAAAAACCTGACCAAGTAATGATCAGAGATGTAAAATCAGGAGGTTGTTTTGATTATCAAAGTAAGAAGGATTGTGAGTAGAAAACATCATATTAATTTTACTAAATAATAGCTTTGTGTATCGGTATTTCATCTATATAATTTGCTAAAATCCACATATCTTAAGTTTAGTTATTGATTATTATTGCTAGTTATTTCTTGGTCTTACGGAGCCCTATTTAATTTTCTCACAAAGTTCTCAATTTACTTAATCTGATTTTGTCTTACTTTCCAAACCAAACAATCTTTTTGCTGTGTTGTTTTTAATATACTGCAGCTGCTTTTTTCCAAAATGTTCAAATACATCCCACTCTGTGACTCCTTAGATAAACATCTCTCAAAGGATTTTAAACAGCAATGTGCCTTCCTTGAGCTACAGCTAACTAAATTCCCGTAGATAAATAACTCAGAACCCTTCCCATCCTGAATTATCCCTATTATAGATCAAATTAAGCCTTTTAACCTAACCATATAAATTAAAGAATATCCATATTCAAACAAGTGTAGCCCATGAGAATATTCTTGGGTACTGTTTATAGATCTAGAAATAAAGTCTGAGGGGCTATATTTTTATTAATGCAATGGAATTACACTCATATGGGAGTGCCAGACGCTGGGTGGGAGGCTGGAGAGAAGGCGATCAGATCAGAACGCATCTGTCTTTCAGGCCTTGAGCAGCTTGATATGGAGGAGCACACGCTCACTCCAGACAAATCCATTTTCAGTTTCGGAAGTTCCTGATTTGGCAAAATAGATCATGTCATGAATTTTCTAAATTCTTTCTCTTAATCTAGAACAGTAATTCTCCAGGTGCAAGTGGGCGAGACACTCCTAAGGGCGGTGGTATATGCTGCAAGGATGGGGCAGGGAGAACACGCAGCTTGAAAAAGCATAGGATACACCTTCCTGGGTAGAAAAGATGAGGGCAGGTCTGTAGGGAACGACTCTTAATGAGAGGTGCACTTTGCCTAAGGAGCAGCCAGTGCAGAGTAGCAAAAAACGTTTAGGACCACTGTTCTTGATGGCTAAGACTGATCAATATGTCTACATAGGTAGAGACTGGAAATATGCCATCCTCAAGCATCTCCACGCCATCTCCTTTTTCTGAATTATCAGATCCATGGGATGATCCAGGCCACAGGTGACTCTGGGCAGAGTTGTAAAGTATGGCTTTTGAACAATCCCATAGTGCTTCCCAGGTGGCACAGTGGTAAAGAATCTACCTGCCCATGCAGGAGATACTGGAGATGCAGGTTCAATTCCTGGGTCAGGAAGATCCCCTGGAGGAGGAAATGACAACCCACTCCAGTATTCTTGCCTGGGAAATCCCATGGACAGAGGAGCCCAGAGGGCTACAGTCCGTGGGGTCGATCCAAAAAGAGTTGGACACAACTGAGCACGCACACACACACATCTCTTCTAACAGGGGTCATTTCAGTCCACTGGGGGCCTTGTCTTCCTGCACTGATGTATGTTCCACTTAAGACAGAAGATGTTCTAAGATAAAACTGATTTGAAATATGATAGTTAACAAAGATGAATACCTAGGTAAGTGAATTCCTGGGCAGATGTGTGTTGACATGGGATATAAAATTGTAAGATGCAATCATAGTGATAATATTTATGGGAACAAAAGCATATAGGATACTGGAAAAAGATACAAAGAAATTTCTTCAGAAAGAGAAGCAGAGGTGATCGTCTACCGCAGAATTAAACCACATATTCTGTAGCCCAAATGAGACCAATATTGATTTCCAGAATATTCCTATCAACAGTCATCCCAATTAGTCATTTCTGGCAGCGCCAATTCACCTAATAGTTCATGAAGCAGTGTAGTATAATGGTTATGATATCAAACTTTCTGACCCATTCCTTACTAGTTGCATATCCTTCGGCAATTTTTCATCGTCATTCCACCATAGTTTCCTCACCTGTAAAAATGAGTTGACCATAACATCTACCACAAATATTTTTCATAATGGCTTAGTGCATTAGCAAAGGCAAAAACCTAAGTACTGTATCTGGCATGAAGCAAGCTCTCAATAACTCAAAATCATTATCATTGCCAACAAAGGAAGTTACTTTAATTTTTATATCTTTACAGCTCTGAGTTTTCTCATTTTATTACTGTCAATTTGCATTTCTTTATAAATATAATTGAATTGTTTCATATGTATTATCCATTTATTATTTTTATATTGGGCACTATTCATTTCCACTGTCCATTTTCCTCACTTGCTGTGTTTTTTTTTTTAACTACTGATTTGCATGTATTTTCCTAAGCTTGACTTTTAAGATTTTTTTTAAATTATTTTTTAAAGTATCATCTCATGAAAAAGAATTTTAAAAATACGTTTTTCAATCATGAAAGCTTCTTGAAGCTATTTTAAGACTCTGAGATCTTTAGGTCCTTTTATTTTTTTTTTCATTGAAGTATAGTTGATTTACAATGTTGTGCCAACCTCTTATGTACAACAAAGTGACTCAACTTTACACAAATATATTCTTTTTATTTTACTTTACAATTCTGTATTGGTTTTGCCATACATTGACATGAATCCACCACGGGTGTACATGTGTTAAAACATTCTTTCCATCATGGTTTACTGCAGGAGATAAGATATAGTTCCCTGTGCTACAAAGATCTTGCTGTTGTCCATCCTAAATGTCATAGTTCCCATTTATCAACCACAAATCCCCAGGCCCTCCCTTTCCCTCTTGTCTTTCCCCTTGGCAACCGCAAGTCTGAGTGCTATGTCTGTGGGTCAGTTTCTGTTGCATAGACGGGTTAATTTGTGCCATATTTTAGATTCCACATATGGTATTTTTCTTTCTCATTCTGACTTACTTCTTAAAGTGTTAGTCACTTAGTTAAACATAAAGAAACTTTATGCTGTTTTTTTTTCTTTTTTTTTTTTCCCCCTCCCATCCCCCTCCCCACAACATCTCTCTGGGTCATCCCCGCGTACCAGCCCCAAGCATGCCATATCCTGCATCGGACATAGACTGGCAATTCGATTCTTACATGATATTATACATGTTTCAATGCCATTCTCCCAAATTTTCAATGCCATTCTCCCAAATCTTCAATGCCATTCTCCCAAATATTCAAGTTTATTTATTCAAGTCATGCTAAGTTTATGACTATAAAATAAAATCTAAAAAAATAAAACATATATAATGGAAATTTTGTTAGAAAATGCCTCCAAGCCGTTTTTATTGAACTCCTATCAACAAGGGTTTAGAAACATGTATTTCACAATTACAGGATGTTGCAGAATGTATGATATCACACTGTCCTTTCATACCCCACTCAGTGCAATTGGGTCTTCTTCAGCAAGACTCCTCTCCACCTGAAATGCCACAAGGCTTTCCATTTCAAAGCAAATACACATCCTCCAAAGTGCCTAGAACACAGACAGCATCAAAACAGGCCATTACAGACTCCTTCTGGTAGTCCACAGAGCAAGAGCATCCAGAAATTTGCACATTCTATATAAATCAGAACAGAGGCATCTCTCCTTCATAGGAGCTGTTTCTTTATTTTTTAATTAAAAAAAGAAAGAACCTCAATTTAAACAATGTTAGATAAGACTATCTTAAATCAACAAATATCAATTAAGCTAATGTATTCATCAAGCTAAGTCTCAAATAAGGTTTTGAAGCTTCTAGTTAATTGCCTATAAAAGCCCTATCATTACTTTCAACTGTTCCTCAATAAGACGTAAAGAGTTTTTACATCACACACACAACAATCTAAGGCCAGAAAGGATCAATTATTTCCAGCCTCTAGAATTATCAGCATTAAGATACTTAGATGTCCTCCATACTTCTTTATAACTTCATTCAATAAAAGTCATTACTTTGAATCGATATTTAATGATTGCCTGCTGCATGCTGAGACTGGAAATACACAATAGATATGGTAGTTCTTATCTAAATATATCATTTATGGAATGTAGAGACTAGCAGGGAAGACTGGCAATGACAGCATAGTAAGAGAAGAGAAGAGAAGTTTCCAACCTGCTCCCTGGAGAAGGAACCTCCAAGTTGAAACCTTAGGAATATGAAGAAAAGTAAGCAAAGGGATGGGAATACCAGACCACCTGACCTGCTTCTTGAGAAACCTACATGCAGGTCAGGAAGCAACAGTTAGAACTGGACATGGAACAACAGACTGGTTCCAAATAGGAAAAGGAGTACATCAAGGCTGTATATTGTCACCCTGCTTATTTAATTTATATACAGAGTACATCATGAGAAGCACTGGGCTGCAAGAAGCACAAGCTGGAATCAAGATTGCCGGGGGAAATATCAATAACCTCAGATATGCAGATGACACCACCCTTATGGCAGAAAGTGAAGAGGAGCTAAAAAGCCTCTTGATGAAAGTGAAAGAGGAGAGTGAAAAAGTTGGCTTAAAGCTCAACATTCAGAAAACAAAGATCATGCCATCTGGTCCCATCACTTCATGGGAAATAGATGGGGAAACAGTGGAAACAGTGTCAGACTTTATTTTGGGGGGCTCCAAAATCATTGCAGATGGTGATTGCAGCCATGAAATTAAAAGACGCTTACTCCTTGGAAGAAAAGTTATGACCAACCTAGACAGCATATTCAAAAGCAGAGATATTACTTTGCCAACAAAGGTCCGTCTAGTCTAGGCTATGGTTTTTCCACTGGTCATGAATGGATGTGAGAGTTGGACTGTGAAGAAAGCTGGGTGCCAAAGAATTGCTGCTTTTGAACTGTGGTGTTGGAGAAGACTCTTGAGAGTCCCTTGGACTGCAAGGAGATCCAAACAGTCTATCCTAAAGGAAATCAGTCCTGGGTGTTCATTGAAAGGACTGATGCTGAAGCTGAAACTCCAATACTTTGGCCACCTCACGCAAAGAGTTGATTCATTGGAAAAGACTCTGATGCTGGGAGGGATTGGGGGCAGGAGGAGAAGGGGACTACAGAGGATGAGATGGCTGGATGGCCTCACTGACTCGATGCACTTGAGTTTGGGTGAACTCCAGGAGTTGGTGATGGACAGGGAGGCCTGGTGTGCTGTAATTCATGGGGTCACAAAGAGTCGGACATGACTGAGCAAAAGAACTGAACTGAACTGAACTGAAGCAAAGGGAGAAATAAACTCCAAGTACAGGGAAATACAACTGCAGAAGTGAGGAAAAGAAAAAGTAAAGTTTTTTCAATAGTATCTCAATAAAACTAGATGAAAAAAAACAAGTCACTTTCCTTACCCCGAGGAGCTTATAGTCCCACTGGAAAAACAAAATGAGCAATCCAGTTATATCAATCAGTAATTCACTCTCAAGTCATCATCTATGTAACACTCTCAAAGAAAAGGAAGGTTTTTTATGAATGGCATATATTCCAATGCTTTTCAAATTCAGCTAATAATAATTGATTTTTGATAAAGGGAAACCACAAACCTTGGAATTAGACCACATGAGTTAAAACTCCTGTTTCATGTACAGTCCAGCACACTTAACTCCTTTCATAGGTATATAATGAGGCCTCAACAGGCCTCACTGGGGGTGCTCCTGCAATAATACACTGAACAGGACGTACTTCCCAGGCTTCAGATATCTTACAGTTTTGTAGCAAAGACTGATAATAAAGCCAAGCATTTTTTATTTGCTTAGTTACTCACTATTCATGGATCCAGCTAAAGAAAAAATAATGAATAATATAAAGCAAAAACATAAAAATAATGCAAAACACAGGGACAAAAATGCTGATAGCCCTAGTGAGTGACAGGAGATAAGTAAGAAATTAAATCAAAGGACCCAGGAAAGAGATCTGAGCTTGGATACTCATTGAAGCTTCAAGATAGATTGAGATTTACCCTTCCAAAATTAAATGAATATAGTAAAAAGAGACAAGGGTCAAGGAGAGTATCCAAAAAGTGCAGACTAAGCAATGGACAAAGGAAATGACACTGATAGAGAAGCCTGAAAAGGAAAAGAGAGAGGGAGGGAGGAGAGAGAACTGGGAGAGCATGGTGTCAGAGAGTCCAGGAAAGGATGGTGACCTCTTGTTCAATGGGTCCAGAGACTCTGTTAGTAGTGAGGAGAAAATTTGGAAAAAGATAGTGGTGATAGTTTAATAACATTGCAAATGTACTTAATGTCATGGGATTATACACTTGAAAATAATTTAAACGGAAATTTTTCTGTTTAACATATTTTCCTACAATTAAAAAAATATATCAAGAAAAACATCTGAGGAAAAATGTTTCAAGAAGACCAGTCAAGTGTTATTACTCTTAAAAGTTTTAGCAAGATAAGGAATAAAACTACACCTTAGAGCACACCAACGAGGGTGCATTAGCAGTGTTGAGGGGGGAGGAAGGGAGACAAGACATCAGGACGCTGCGGTAGAAGAGTAAATGGGGAAGCGAGGTCAACAAATGCAGACACGTCTTTAAAGAACTTTGCCTGGAAAGAGAAGACAGGACGGCAGCTGAAAGGGACCCAGCGATGGAAAGACTTTCATTTTCTTTGTAAGGTGGCAGTAGCTGAGCCTGTCCTTCACTGTAATGTATCCTCAGATAAAACTCTTGCCTCTATGAGTAGATATGAGCAGAAAAGGCGGGGTGGGGGGGGGAAGATTCCTCAGAGAGATCCATTCTGAAAGCACAAAGGAGTGAAGAATGAGACTAGTTTATCAACAGCCTTTACTCCAGATAAACGGTTGTCTCTTTCATTCCTAAAGGATCTCCAAGTAAGATTCATCAGGACTCCCCACTAGTCTGTGCCATGGTATAGTCACCCATGAAGACGAGAAGACCCTCCTTCATCAAACAGAATTCTGTGTGTGCAGTCTCTCCCCAGTCTTGGGTTCAGGCTCACACAGTAGCGTATTAAGGGCATTTGTTAAACGACACCTCAGTCATTGATTCCTCAGATTAAATAAGTCCATCATTTCAGCTCTTTCTCCCAGACTCTGCCTTTAACCTATTTTTCAACTCTCCAATTTCTCAGCCTTGCTCTCTTTGATCAATATCTGTCTTTTTAAAATTTATTTATTTTAAATTGGAGGATAATTACTTCACAATATCTTGTCTTTTTATTTCTGTTTTCACTCCTCTTTCCTCTGAAACATCTGTCAAACTCAATGTTTGATTATGTTTTAATCAGTCTTTAAAGAGTTACCATGAGAAGCTTTTCAACCAGCTCTTTGCCTGTGTAACCTGTTCTTGAAGGAAATTTTAAACTTGGTTCTCTCTGCATTTCTCTTCTTGGCAAATCCTGAAGCTTATATCTCTTTCTCATGTTGTAGTCTAACAACCCATTATGAATCCATTCACTTTCTTCAGAAAATATTTAGGGAGGTCATTCTATGTGCCAGAAACCATGACAGGCACATGGTTTTACAAGATAAAGCAAAATAGACACAGATGGTGCCCCACAGATTAATGAAGGAGTCAAACGTTAACCAAATTATCACAGGCTGCTGCCGCTGCTAAGTCGCTTCAGTCGTGTCCGACTCTGTGCGACCCCATAGACGGCAGCCCACCAGGCTCCCCCGTCCCTGGGATTCTCCAGGCAAGAACACTGGAGTGGGTTGCCATTTCCTTCTCCAATGCATGAAAGTGAAAAGTGAAAGTGAAGTTGCTCAGTCGTGTCCAACTCTTAGCGACCCCATGGACTGCAGCCTACCAGGCTCCTCCGTCCATGGGATTTTCCAGGCAAGAGTACTGGAGTGGGGTGCCACTGCCTTCTCCAAAACATAAATATGTGTAAAATTGTAAATTTGGTAAGTGGAATGAAGTAAAGTTGAAGCAGTTGTTGTTTAGTCTCTAAGTCATGTCTGACTCTTGACTGGGGCCTGCCAGCCTCTTCTGTCCATGGGATTTCTCAGGCAAGGATACTGGAGTGAGTTGCCATTCCTTCTCCAAGGAATCATCTCAACCCAGAAATCAAACCCTCGTCTCCCACACTGGCAGGTGGACTCTTTATCACTGAAACTACAATACTTTGGCCACCTGATGCGAACAGCTGACTCATTGGGAAAGACCCTGATGCTGGGAAAGATTGAGGGCAGGAGGAGAAGGGGACGACAGAGGATAAGATGGCTGGATGGCATCACCAACTCAGTGGGCATGGGTTTGGGTGGACTCCGGGAGTTAGTGATGGACAGGGAGGCCTGGCGTGCTGAGGTTCACGGGGTCGCAAAGAGTTGGACATGACTGAGCGACTGAACTGAACTGAACTGAACTGATCAACCAGGAGAACTGAAAATAGGTGAATTTGACCTAGTAACTAAAGTCAAAAGAAGTTTCCCTGAGGAGGTAGTGATTGAGCTGAAACCTGAAAGAGGAATAGGAAGTAACTGGGCTAAAGAATGATTGAAAGAGAGAAAGGTTTTGAAGGGAGGGGAGTCCGTATGTGAAAATACCCCCATAACCATAGTGTAAGGCACAAAAGAGGTTGAGAGAGGCCAGTAGTTGTGAAAGAGGCTGGGAAAGAACGCCATGTGAAATTAGGCTAGAGGTGCAGAAGGATCTTGTTAAGAATTTTGATCTTTGAAATGAGCAATCTGGTTGCAGTGTTTGGGGCTGAGTGCAGGGTGACTGAACCACCATGCAACACCAGCCAGGAGGCATTGGAGCAGCCTAGGACCAGGATGGATCCAAGAGGCAAATTTTTAGGAGGTAAAATTAACAAGACTTGATGATGGATTACATACAGTGAATTGGTGGGGAAGGCAGGAATAAGGTGTATAGTGGGGGCTCAGGTAGGGATAGAATGATTCCTGGGTTTCCTGCTCAAGCAACTGGATAGAAGGCAGTCCTTTCCATTAAGAGATGCTGGGAGAGTTTGATAAGGATGATTAGAATTTGTGCAGCCTGACTTTGAACCTAAGTTTGAGGTGCCTTTTCAGCAACTAGGAGATAATGGTGAGCAACTGGACAAGTCTGGTGCGCATGCCACACAAGGTCACTTTAGGCCATACATAATTTTATTTCTATTGTTAAATGTTTAATCTAATGTGTTGCAACACTATTTCAGAACTGTTAAGTAGAATTTTGTGGCTTCATTAAAAATCAATTTTTAATTAAACATTTTAAAAATATTTTAAAATTTTAATTCAATATTAAATTGGGGAAATCTTGTATGGTACCCAAATATGACACAAATGAAGCTTGAAGAACTATGGCTAGGTGAAAGTCAGCCCTCAATTTAATTAGCAGCTTTAGAGAAACAGCAATAATTCATCTGACTGAAGGTTTAGACATGTTTTCAAACCATGTGTACACACACTTACAGATAATGAAAGAAAGCATTTCAGGACATTAGAAAAGAAAGTCGCTCAATCGCGTCTGACTCTTTGTGACCCCCATTCTCCAGGCCAGAATACTGGAGTGGGTAGCCTTTCCCTTCTCCAGGAGAAAGGGAAAGAAAGGCTTATATATCCTTCACACATTTCCAAAACTTTTCTATTCTCATGGAATTTCACCAAAATTGCTCCAACATCTTGGAGAAGGAAATGGCAACCCACTCCAGTGTTCTTGCCTAGAGAATCCCAGGGATGGGGGAGCCCAGTGGGCTGCCATCTATGGGGTCACACAGAGTCAGACACAACTGAAGCAACTTAGCAGCAGCAGCAGCAGCTCCAACATCTATTACTGCAATTTGAAAGTAAGTATTTTCATCTTATAAAAACAGCTGAGTAAGTCAACGGCATTTCAGTCAAATGAAGGTGAAGAGGATCGCCTTGGCCAGACGTTACAAAATGGTGCCCTTTAGAAGATGGAGCACAGACATACAGTTCTTTTACTGTAGATGAATGGAGAATTGTGTACTTGGGCTTCAAAAAGGCTACAGTGGCACAGGCAACAAAAGTGAAGACAACCAAGTGGAACTGTGTCAAATATTAAAGCTCCTACATATCCAAGAAAACAAACAACAGTTAAAAGGCAACTTAGGAAATGTGAGAAAATATTTGTAAACCATATATCTAATATAGGGTTAATATCCAGCATACTTAAAGACTCCTACAATTCAACAACAAAAAGAAAAAAATAATCTAATTTAAACTATAGGCAAAGGATTTGAACGGACATTTCTCAAAAAAAAAAAAAAAATACAAGTCACCAACAAACATTTGAAAAAGATGCTAAGCAATACTAATCATTGTGTGTGTGCTCAACTGCTCAGTCATATCTGACTCTTTGTGACCCCAAGGGCTGGAGCCTGCCTGGCTCCTCTATTCTGGAATTTTCTAGGCAAAATTACTGGAGTGGGTTGCCATTTCCTCCTCCAGTGGATCTTCCCAACCCAGGGATCGAACCTACATCTCCTGCACTGGCAGGCAGATTCTACTGTGCCACCTGGGAAGCTCCAATACTATTCATCAGAGAAACTCAAATTAAAATTATAATAAGACATCACCTCTCACCCATTAAATGGTCACTATTAAGAGGAGAAAAAAAAAGGAAGAAAGAGAACGAAGGTCAGTATTATGGTGACATAGGCTGTCCCTCTTTTTGCCCACCCCTACGATGACAAAATTTGAAATTTATCCATTAACAAAAGTGTCCGTGTGGAAATTGTGGCCCCATACACCAAGGAACCCTGGAGGGGTCTTACCCACTTGTATATCAAATAACAGGCAGAGAGACCTCCATGGCTGGGGTCCCTCCAGTGGCCTGTGAACTAGTTCCAGCCCCTCTTGGCCACTGTATGGGAAGCAGAGAACATTGACTTGGACAGTCATCCAAAAACCAGAGACTTTGTTCAAATCTAGATTTCCAGAGAAGAGGTTCCAGCACTCCACTGGAGGAACGAAATACCGCATTTAGAGTAGATAAGAGAAACAGCTTGACTGTGCATGTATCACCCCTTCCCCAAGGCATGATGGCTTGGTACTAAGCAAAACCTTCTTGCTCTGTGATTTCTCCTGCAAGGAAGGAAAGGAGAGCAGGTGAGTGAGCACTTGGCTTCCCCAGCTGTGCCAAGGGCTGGCACAAAGACTCAGCTTTCTCCTGCAGCTCAGATTCTCTATAATTGGGGAGGGGAACAAGACTGGGGGAGTGGCAGATAAAATTCTTGCGGAGCATTAGAGGGACATGCTTCCTGCTGCTTGCGCTGTGGACTCCATCAGGAAGCCAGTCTACAAGCCACTGGGAGACCACCACCTATGGGTGCCATCTAGCAGGTGATGGTTGGGCAGCCTAAAGGAAACCCTCATCCCAACCCTACATAAAGTCATACTCCATTATGTTACTTCTTGTTTTATCTGAAATGCTTTTGCCAATATCAGGAAACATATTATATGTTTAGTTTCCTGAGACTAAATATAAACTCAATGAAAGCAGATATTGTAACTCATCTGGTTTGCAGGAAAATAATTTGCAGAGTATGTTATTAACTCCTCTGTTGTTCTTTCTTATATAAAACTCACCTCTATTAATTCTGAGACAAATGATACTTGAGGAATCATTAGAATTGATATAGCAGAAATGCAATCAAATTTTAAAATGTTCAGATTTTTTCCCCTAAAATAAACTTCTGTGGCCAATATAACACAAACTGTTGAAAAGCCAGACTTTAGCTCCTGTAAAAAATTTTTTTATAACTTTCAGAAGTGTCATTTTACATACCAAGAACAAAACTTAGAGATATAACAGAATTTACCACAAGCCATAGAGAGAGTTCAGGATATGACACAAAGGCAGCTCCCAATTGTCCATGGAAGAAATACACAGCTCTTCCTGTTGAAGGAAGGAGCCAGGATAGACCTAGGGTAGAATGAGGTTTGGGTTCTCTAACTTTAGTGGGTCAAGAAGACAGAAATCTTAGGCTAAAAGAGAAGTCAAATCAGTAAGAGTCTGAGCCCCAATTTCCACTGGGAATTGTGGAAAGGCAGCACGGCAGAGTAGAAAGGAAAATGGTGCCCCCTGGTCTTCCCTGGCTTCCATGTTATGTGCTAAATAGAAGGAGAGATGGAAGAGGGTAAGGAAGATGGCTGAGGGTAGAAACAGAGCTTGTTGAGGTGAAGATTGAAATGTCCACATACCAAGGGGCGCAGGAGTAATGCTCTAGGGGAGACAAGCTTTGGAGGAGGAGTCCTATTTAGACCTTAGAGGTTACATGTCCCTAGCAAGAGCTGCACGTGTGCTAAGTTGCTTCAGTCAGGTCTGACTCTGCAACACTATGAACCATAGCCTGCCAGGCGCCTGTGTCCATGGGGTTCTCCAGTCAGGAATACTGGAGGGGTGGCCACGCCCTCCTCCAGGGGATCTTCCTGACCCAGGGACTGAACCCACATCTCTTATGTCTCCTGCATTGGCAGGCAGGTTCTTTACCACTAGTGCCTCCTGGGAAGTAAGAGTTGAAGTAGTGCCTATTCAGCAGAGGGAGATACTCAAGCTGCTAAGCCACGATCGTTTCATATACCCTGTGCCAAGATCAAATGCTACCTACAGGATACACAGTAGATGAAGGGATGACAGAAGTCAGTTCCCAGGAACTGGTGACACAAGCTGAGGTCAGTAGGTGCCAGCAGAGAAGGATGCCCCTAGGATTAAACTCACTTTGCCACCCTCCACCACCACCACCCCCCCCCCACCAACTCCAGTAGGTTAAATCAGTTCCACCAGTTTCCAGATGCTTCACAACAAGAAAAAAGCTCTGAAAGGCCAAACAGGTGCCCCAAAGAAACTGAGTGTACCCACGAGAAACTGTTCTGAACCCAAAGACATAGCAACCTTGAAATGGCAAGTCTACTCACACACTCCACCCCTGTTGGTAGAGAATAGGGTGTTTAGAGCAAGGTTCATGTTAGAATTGAAAGGACTTTCTTTTTCATCGGTTTGCTTGCTTGCATGTCTGGGTTGGTCCTGCTCTATTTGCTCTTGTTTACTGATATTTCCCCAGCAACTGGTCAAATGCCAGGTGTTTATAAGTGCTGAAGAGACATTTGATAAATGGATGAACAAAATGCACTTTTGTCCCTTTTCATCAGCCCTCCACTTCAGGCGTCACCCCCTTGAGAAAGGCATCATGACGCTTCTGTATGCTCTCCTGGCTGGAGCAAGCCCCCCGCTGCATACCCATGGCATCCTGTGCAGAACTCTTGTCCTGCTCCTGCTTCTCTGGACTGTGACCTTCTTGTCTCATTTTTCTTTGTGTCTTCTAGATGTCAGAAAAATATATCCTTGCTAACTCATTAAATTATGATTGAATTTCCCGTACTTGAAGCAACAAGCTCAGAAGCTGAACAAGCATGGCCAAAATAAGCCAAACAAGATGGGGCTTTTCCTTTTGCAGTTCCATGACACCAGGCTAACCATAACCTTATTTTAGCCCATCTTCAGAGCATCCTGGAGACCTCTGGCAAGTTCTGGGGCAAGGAGAGCTTGGCAAGATCCCACCTTGGATACTTGCCCTGTACAAAACAATACTGAGACGAGTCCAGGGGCAGGCACAGAACTCAGGAAACTAAAGCACCCAAGGCAGTTAAATGATTCCTACCTGTGTGCACATATACAAAGGGGCAAGGTGAACTCACAAAGTAATCATCGTTCTCTAGCTACCTCTCTCCTGGCAGCCTTCCTTTGGTGAGGGTGGAGCAAACAGACACTGCTCTGAAAGGAAAGAGGTTGTGTCAAAAGGCTGCCTTCTCTTCTACATTTCTTGCATTTCACTCATTATTTAAAATTCTGACATTTATTATTAATCAGCTTCATCCAGTTTGAGATCCATATGACTAAGCTCTTATTCAAGCCAACTTGAATTCATTTGGCAAGTATAACTTCACCAAGCATGTGCTGAACAAAATCTAAATATATCAGCCAAGAAGATAAGCAGCCATAGCTCTTTAGCTGTTAAGACATGTGACTGTGGTTTCATTTGGGGGTGGGGAGACTCTCAATAAAGCCATATCCAGGTTTCTACTGCTACTTGAAGATTAATGTATTCTGGATTGTCACTTTTTTCTAAAGACTGACACTGTCATATTGTTCAAGATGAGCAATTCTCAACAGGTGCTTCTTCCTCATAAAGGTGATACCATCTTTGTTTTACCCCAACCTGCTGCCTTCCTAAGCTTCTTGCCACTACATTCACTCTGTGACTTCTTGAAAACAACATGTATGATTTATGTAATAACCATGCAGTGTTCTGGACAAAGTGGGTGGTCAGACATCTTCCTTAAGATTTCCTTAACTCTCCCTCAGTTGTTCTTGGTTTGCACCAGATTTTAGAAGTCTCATGGCATTTGCCCTGTGGAGATGGTGAGACTGTACATATTTGCTATGGAAAGCTCCTCCCACAGATGTCCCCTGAGAATCCACTAAACAGGAGCTTGTGTTCTCTCAGAAAACCATCTCAGATGCCAGGGAGTTACTGTGAAATATTTGTCACTGCCTCCTGAGTTCTTCCTGTTCAAGTAAGAAATTCATGCACGCACAATACTTTGCATTTGCTGGGGTGTCACAAAAGCTGGAGAACAGAAGGCAATCTCTGAAACCACATATTCCCTTTGGATCGTTTGCTGTGAAGGGAAACACTTGAGACAAAAACAACGGCCCTTCATGTTTCACACACTACTCTGTGCAGACTGATCTTATAAATCTTTGGATTCTCCCTGCTGTTGCTTTGGCTCTTATGAAACCCAACACCCTTGCTTGTGGCGGCATCTTTAATGATTCTTCAGCACTACAAGTATCCTCTCAATTTCTTTATACTCCAGCACCTTGGAAACTCACAAGAAATTTCTCAACCCTGTAGTTTCATCCTGCAATGAGTTTTGAAAAATGGAAGGTCAAATCTTTCCTGCAGAACCTTATATACCAGCAATTAATTCTACTCTAAAAGTAGTCCCTAACCCTATAATCAATCAGCAGAACTCACATGCACTGTGAGAAATACAAAAGGAACATATAGCTTCATCTTCTAAGAATTTATAGTTTATCTGAAGAGGTAAATAAGAAATAATAAAGTGTGCCATTTAGTATTTAGTGATGTGAGCTAGGATTACAATTGGTGATGAAAAAGTGCAGAATCCTGGGCCTATGGGAATGCTGGACCAGACCTGCTTTCATAGTAACAAGTCTTTTTTAAGCCTTGAAGAGACATGGGAAGGGACTGAACAAAGAAGATAGGAAGAACATCTGAGACTATGAGAACAGAAACTCAGAAGCAGGGCATCACCCTGGAAGAACTAAGAGATCAGCTGAACTAAGTACTGTAACATTTGTGATCATATAGTCAAAGCTATGATTCTTCCAGTAGTCATATATGGATGTGAGAGTTGGATCATAAAGATGGCTGAGCATCCAATAATTGACGCTTTCAAATTGTGGCACTGGAGAAGACTCTTAAGAGTCCCTTGGACAGCAAGATCAAGCCACTCAGTCCTAAATGAAATCAACCCTGAATATTCATTGGAATGATCAATGCTGAAGCTGAAGCTCTAATATTTTGGCCACCTGATATGTAGAGCTGACTCATTGGAAAAGACCCTGATGCTGGGAAAGATTGAAGGCAAAAGGAAAAGGGAGTGGCAGAGGATGAGATGGTTAGATGGCATTACTGACTCAATAGGCAAGAATTTGAGCAAACTCTGGGGACAGTGGAAAACAGAGGCGCCTGGTGTGCTGCAGTCCATGGAATCACAGAGTCGGACACAACTTAGCAATTGAACAACATTTGTGTATATCCATCTGGTCTTCATTAGTGGGCATTTTCCTTTATTTATAAACTCATACCTTTGTGTGCATTTTTGCCTTTTAGAGAGATTCTAACTTCTGGGCTTTGCAGTCAGAAAAACCCTAGACTCAGATTCCAGCTCCATTACGTACTAGCTACGTGACCTTGGTCAAGTTGATTTAATCAATGTCTCAATTTTCCTGACAGTTAAACGGAGATAATCATGGCAAATTTTTCAAAAGGTCATTGTGCAAATTAAATTCTATGCTTATAAATTACAACACAGATACGACACAATAGGACACACAGTGAGGACTCAAAAATGTTGAGTGTTTTGCTAATGAATTAATTTTTGCCAGTGTTTGCTGCTGATTTTCAGAGTAAGAACCCAGTTCTTAATTTTAGTTTATCCAGTCTTACTGGATAAAAATATCTTCTCTCCTCTGTGACACTTTCTTTGGTCTCTGAGCAAAAAACAGCTTCTCTTTTCTGAATTTTCATAGCATATTTGTTATACCTTTGTTATTATGATGATCAGATTTGGGGTTACTGGTGTCAAGGTTGTATCTTTGCTATCTTCTAGCCTCCAGGTGCATTGACTGCATGATTGAAGAACAAAATCCTCTTGGCTTTTCCAGCAGCACTTAATCCAGCATCTTCCTGTTTACAGTGGGTACTCAATGTGGGACTCAATAAACTTTGAGACTTGAAGTTTACAGTGAATATTGTTAAATCAGAAGATTGTCTTTATTGGAATTGCAAAGAGCAGGAAATGGTTCTTTCCCTTTTCCTTTCAAATAAGGAAATCTGCTGGCTCTGATGTTGCCAGACAGCTAGAGAAGCGTGAGGGTAAAGAGTCCCCTGGGAAACTTGATACCTGTTGCCTGGACTTGAGGGGGGGGGGTGGTACAATGGAGACTGGTGCCTGGCTATGCTCATGAGAGTCTGCTGAAAGGCCTGACTGTGTTGCTAACGTCATTGCCTTAGACTAGGTGGAATGTAACTGGGCTTGACTCATCTTAAGAGGAGATCACCCAGGAGGACCACATGCTGGAAAGTGTTCCCAGAAGAAGAAAGACTAGAAGTAGGGATGATATTTTAAATACCCACTGCTAGTAAGACACTGTAGACTATCAGGCTCCTCTGTCCACGGGATTTCCCAGGCAAGAATACTGGAGTGGGTTGTTATTTCCTTCTCCAGGGGATCTCCTACCCCAAGTATAGAACACTTGGTCTCCTGCACTGCAGGCAGATTCTTTACCAACTGAGCTACGAAGGAATCACAATAAGACACCAGCACCAAACAATGAGGATAGACTCCAGCAGATGATAATCCAGTACAGATCCATACTGGCTGAACATCAATATGGCCAGAAATATTCTCCAGGGAGCAAGAGCCATCAGCTACTCAGAAGAGGCTACTAGCATAGGAGTCCACAGTAGGAAGGTGTCAAAATAGTCAACTAAAGTGCCCACAGAGAGAGCCAGCATTTGGACAAGACAATGAAGGCTGTATTCTCCCCCTATTCTACTTTCCCTTTACAGCTGCCAACCACAAACACAAGAAAAGTAGAGTCAAGAGAGAAAATGGACAAACTTTAGGTGCTCTTTTTCTTGGGCTGGTTGGGAAAAGGCTGGGTAGAGGGACCATGCTGGACAGAGGCAAGGAGCTTTTGATCAGGTGACATTCTGATGTTCATTTCATATGAGACAATTCAAAAGAGGCTATATTGCAATATAAGGGTTGAGGAGTGGAAGGTACAAACTACTGGGTGTAAAATAAGCTCAAGGATGTATTGTACAACATGGGAAATATAACCAATACTTTGCAATAACTAAGTAGAAAGTAACTTTTAAAAACTGTATAAAAATAAATTTATTTTAAAATTCAAAACTCTGGAAGGCACCCAAAATACTGTTAAGGAACAGAAGGGAGATAGGCTTAACGGCAGGAATCAGAGAGAAAAAGTAAGTGATTTCCTAAATGCATTCTTTTGTGTCCAATCTTTTCAAAAAAAAACTGAGTATAGAGCATCAAAACTTTCAGGAGTTGTCATGCAAGAGTTCCAGCATTAAAAGGATCAACTGTTTTTTACCTCTTTGTTGATCCACTAGCCGGTCAAACAGCAGTCTCAGGGTGTATCTCTGACATGGGCCATTTCCTACAGGACAGATGAGAGGAGTACATTTTCCACAATCGTAGAGACCAGGTTATAATGTGCATGAAGCGGGAAGAATAATTATGTTCTTCACAGTGGCTGAGCCAGAGATGAATATTAACATCAGTTCTTGGGCACAATTAATTACACTCTCTGATATCTAATTTCCACTGTGTGGAGAATACTCTTTGTGAGTGCCGAGGTGGAAGTAAGAGGGCAAAAACCAAACAGTATTTCAGAGTTTTATTACAAAAAATTTGGCTTCCCCAGGGCAGCCATCCCTGATTCTCTGAGGGTGGAAGGAATTGATGTGATGCAGAAGAAAATGGGGAAAGAGAAAAATAACAAGGTGATTTCCATTCACCTCAATTTACTCATGCCTTTTGGCATGACCACGGTCAAAAGACTTAAACATTTCAGGTAAAATTTGAGCCAGAGACAATGTCAGCAAAATCACTGATAATGACATTTTTATTTTGAAAGATCAGTTGATGTTCAAAGTAAGCACTTCAAGACTTTTCCCTCCCAAGAGGAATGAGACACTGGACACTCAGGAGTCCAGAGTTAGAAACTTAGATTAAATCTATTTCCTCATAATAGATTTTCCCTCTTCCTGCTGCTATCTGTACACATAAAAACTAATTCCAAATATCATTAGATGACAAATATCAATATTATGGGACACAATAAAATTAAATATAAGTCACATATTCTGTGGTTCAAGTAGATCAAAATTTCTAGAACAATCTTTAAAATACATGTATGGAATTTGACGGGGAGAAGTGAGTTCTCCATAAAATTTTAAAAATGAACCACTTCTAGGACCACAGTATCCTTATTCAATATTCCTTACAGATTAATCCTGTTGGCACACTAAAATAACTTCTGATAGATCTAAAAGGGAAATTATCTAATTATTATAAAATAAAAGAAATTTTGGTAGGCATATCAATGGCATACCCTTAATAATAACTCCAAAAGATATCCACATCTTAATTCCTGGAACCCTTGAAGGTGTTATGTTACTGATACATGACAGGGGAATTAAGTTTGCAGAAGCAAGTAAGGTTGCTAATCAGCTGACCCTGAGAGGGGAAGATTATCCTGGATTATTCAGGCGGGCTCAATCTAATCACACAGTCCTTGAAAGTGGAGCACCTTCCCTGGCTGTGATGAGAGTGAGATGTGAGGATGAAAGAAGGGTCAGAAAGATGCAGTGTTGCAACTTTGAAGACAGAAGAAGGGGCCACAAGCCAAGGAATGTGAAGTGAAAGTTGCTCAGTCATGTCCAACTCTTTGCAACCCCATGTACTATACAGTCCATGGAATTCTCCAGGCTGGAATACTAGAGTGGGTAGCCTTTCCCTTCTCCAGGGAATCTTCCCAGCCCAGGGATCAAACCGAGGTCTCCCACATTACAGGAGGATTCTTTACCCTTTGGGCCACCAGGGAAGCCCAAAAATACTGGAGAGGGTAGCCTATCCCTTCTCCAGTGGTTCTCCCAACCCAGGAATCGAACCAGGGTCTTCTGCATTGCAGGTGGATTCTGCAGTGGAGTGGAATATGCAAAGGAATGTGAGTGGCCCCTAAAAGCTGAGATAGGCAAAGAAGAGATTTTTCCTTACAGACTCCAGAAAGAATGCAGACCTGCTAACACCTTGACTTTAGTTCAGGCACCAAGATGTTAGCCTAAAAGGCCTGTGCTGAACTTCTGACCTTCAGAAGTATAAGATGGTATAATCAGTTTGGATTAAGTTGTTAAGGTAGCAACAGAAAATAGTGGTATAAGATGCAGGTTTTAGCCCTTTACCAGAAAACATGCAGGTTAACACTAGAGATCAGAATATAAACTAAAAATCACATAAACCCAAATCAAGTAAATAAAATGGGTAATAATCATTTCAATGGACCCTATAAAAAAACTTGATTTCGGTCAAATTTAGATCTTTAAGTCAAACGGAAATAAAGAAATAGGTTAAAAAGAAAGTGAAAATCAAAGGAAAAACATAAATAAAATTTCATGATGGATAAACATGTGTACATATATACAATGGAATATTACTCAGCCATAAAAAGAAATGAAATTGCGTCATTTGCAGAGACATGGATGGGCTTAGAGACTATCATACATAGTAAGTTAGAGAGACAAAAACAAGTATTGTGTATGAATGCATATATGTAGGAAAATGGTACAGATGAACTTAACTGAAAAGCAGAAATAGAGATATAGATGTAGGGAGCAAACATATGGACATCAAGGGGGAAGGAAGGGTGGATGGATTGGGAATTTGGGATTGACATATACACACTGCTATGTATAAAACAACTAATGAGAACCTACTGTATAACACAGGGAACTTCACTTGGAATTCTGTGGTGACCACAATGGGAAGGAAATCCAGAAGGGAGATATATGTATACGTATAGCTATTCATTTTGCTGTACAGCTTAAGCTGATGCAGCAAATGTAACTATAACCCAACTGAAAGATAGAATAAAAATGGAAAAAAATAAAGTTCTATGATAATGAGTATTTGGTGCTAAGTATAATTTATTGCTTTTTCTCTCACTTTCCCATTCTCTAGCTGGTTCTGCTTCCTGCCTTTACTTATATTACATTCTATCCATCCTCTTTTACTTAACTAACCTTTTACTTAACTAATATGTAGTGGTTAATTAAAATACATTTGTGCTACATGTTGCATTTATCAGATCTACCCTGTGTTTCCTATTCTTAATTATTCACGTGGATGATTGAACTTACATTTCTCCCTATGAATGGCGCCCTCAATTTGTGAAAACAAGCTGATGCTCCTCCTAAGTGAGATCCAAACCAAGGGCAAGTGGTGCCAATCAAAGTGACCACAAGCTGGTTCTGCATAAAAATATTTAAATGTTTCTTTATTTGTATTTTCAATACAAATTGAAGGAATGGAAGGTAACAAATTCATTCAGTAATTGATTGGTCTGGATCCCTTTCAACTAAATGCTCTCAAAGGAAAGATATTCTGAGTGAAACAGGAGACACAGAAACCCTTCCCTTCCCACCACCAATCCCCCCATGAGCTGAAAGCCGAGAAAGCTCAGTCAGTTACCCATAAACTGTGTTCCAGGTCTCAGCTACACTGCCATCATTTCGGATCAGCCCCATCAATATACCAGATGGACCACCGGATGCATGCTCATTAGTCATATGCTTTAACACGAGCCCAGCTCTCACACACACACACACACACACACACCCCACCCCCCGATGGTGGCAACGGAAGCGATTACTCTGGGCACCATGAATGTGTGACTGTGAAAGCAACTGTTTGGTGCTAACTGATTTGCATAATGGTGGAGAACTCCCGGAGTCCTGTTTGGGGAAGTCTCTCCTGTTTCTGCAGCTGCACTTGTAGTGCTAGTTTCTATGGCATGGGGAGCCAGAGAGTGAAGCCCTGTTACCCCACCTGTGTAAGGAAGCAGTGCCTCCTGCCACCCTAACCACCTCAGTTTAGTCACAAGAGCCCTTACAAACAGAAAAACTTGCTGCCCTGGAAGTTTCCATGCCGTGGGTGATATATTCAGACCCCAGGACAAGATCTGAGTGCCCACTCAACTCTAAGAGGCAGATGAGAATAATAAGATTTTTTAAATGACCCTATATTCTGGGTGAGACACCCTGGCCCCAGTGGCCTGGGATTGCAGAGTGCCAGATGAGCAAAGGGAGGCCAGTCAGGTAGCTGATGGACTCTTCCAGAAGCGGCACAATGAGCATCTGAAAAGAGCCATTGGTTTGAGAAGAGAAGGCATACAGCTGACCACATAGTGGCAGGATGGTAGGCAGAGTAAAGGCAGAAAGATGTCCTTGTTCTAATCCCCAAACCTCTGAACATCATGTTACATGGCAAAAGGACTTTACAAATATGATTCAGTTAAAGATGTTGATATGCGGACATTATTCTGGGTTGTCTATATGAGCCAAATCTAAGCACAAAGGTCCTCATGTGAGGAAACAGAAGTATCAGAGTCAGAGAGAGGTTGGAATGGTGAAGGGGCTATGAGCCAAGGGATGGGGGCAGCCTGGAGAAGCCAGAAAAGGCAAGGAACTGATTCTCTCTGGGAACTGCAAAGACACAGAGTCCAGGACTATTTAATAGAGAAAAATAAAATAAATATTACATTGTGTGTGTCTTAGTCGCTTAGATGTATCCGACTCCTGTGACCCCATTGACTGCAGCCCACCAGGCTCCTTTGTCCATGAGATTGCCATTTCTTATACCCAAATACAGAAGGAAATGCAGCTCTGGCCACACTTTGATTTTGACCCATTTCAGACTTCTGACCAGAACTGTAAGATAGTAAATTTGTGTTGTTTAAAACAAAAGTGAAAGTGTTAGTCACTCAGTCGTATCCAACTCTCTGTGACCCTATGGACTATGGCCTACCAGGCTTCTCTGCTCATGGGATTCTCCAGGCAAGAATACTGGAGTGGGCTGCCATTCCCAAAGAAAAGAAAAATGTCTCTATAGCCTCAAAATGAAAAACAGAATTCAGTCTTCCTCCCTTCCTTCTACTCTGTGGGCAAGTAGTGTTGTTTGTTTGTTTGTTTTTAATCTCCCAGACCT
The DNA here is from genome assembly GCF_014754425.2 of Oryx dammah. NCBI lineage: Eukaryota > Metazoa > Chordata > Mammalia > Artiodactyla > Bovidae > Oryx > Oryx dammah. The sequence continues at coordinate 5,234,159 of NW_024080603.1, read as the reverse complement.
ACCTCTTGGAAAGAATAGAACTATTTATTGCAAAAGTCTTTGCACAGGAGAATAAACAGTTAAAATGCCATTTCCTTCAACCTCAGGGCACAGAGGATTTTGTGAAGATAAGGATAGAAAGTATAGCAGATTTCTCCAGAAGCAGAAATTAGTGCCCTGATCCCACCATATGTCCCAGGAGACACTAAGACCTTCTTATAAATGTGGATTCCCAGGGACTGGACTGGAGACACAGCCTAGTAGTCCATGGTCAAATTTCATAGGACAAAACTGGAGTGAAACAAACAGACCCTTTTAAGCAGAAGAATTGCCTGACTTCGAGGGAAACACAATTTGGACAATCAGCAGTTTACCAGCACCAACCACAACGTGGAGCCCAGAAGGGCCTCCCCAGCTTCCTGCACAGTGTAAGAAACCTCCCATGCTTATATCACCCCAGAGAGTAGAAAGAGATCAGCAAACATGCCAAACATTTCATTTCTTATCAAACAGGCAGACAAAGACTTGGAGCCCAGTATGATTTCATAAAGGAAAATAAAATATTATACTTCTTGAACCAAAATATAGTGAAGCAAATTCCTGCCCCTTTAGAAAATGACCAGGATGAATCTTGCCATGATTCAAATCATAGTACAAGCCTCCCTGGTTACTTTTGCTGAAACCCTTACACCCACACTTCTCTGTCCCAACTGAAACAATCTCCATTTAATCCCCTTTCTCCTAATGCCTTTCATTCATATCCATGATCAGCAAACAATCCTAATTCCCTGGTGGCTTCGATGGTAAAGCATCTGCCTGCAATGCAGGAGACCTGAGTTCAACCCCAGGGTTGGAAAGATCCCCTGGAGAAGGAAATGGCACCCCACTCCAGAACTCTTGCCTGGAAAATCCCATAGACGGAGGAGCCTGGTGGGCTACAGTCCATGGGGTTGCAGAGAGTTAGACACGACTGAGCAACTTCACTGTCAACTTCTTGGAATAGTCCCTCCACCTCTTCATTTAATTGAAATGTGGTTATCTCCTGAGAACAAAGCATTCCTGGGAAACTTTCCTATACAAGCTATTCTTGTATTCAGTCTCATGTAGCAGTGGGCGGGTCATCTTCCCTGTTTCTCACTGGCATGCCCATTCCATTGGACCCTCACTCTCTTACAAATCCACCAATTGTGAGGCTTGCCAACTGGCTATATCACCATGCTCCTGGCTTATAACTTTCCTTTGTACCCCAACTCCTTTTATCATTTTTAATAATACCAACATACATATAGACCTCACTGACACCCCAGGACTCAAGTTCTTGACCTCATTATTCTGTGACGTAATTTTACTTTACTCTGTATTCTCAGGGGCAAACATGATTGGATCTTATCATTACCAAAAATTATATAACTTCAGCATCTTGAACGCAAACATTTCACTCTCTGAACAGTCTGCTCTCCTGCAAGCCCACTTGCTTAAGTACCAACATTTTAAAACATTTCTACTCCATCAGGACCTTCCAGTCCATTGGCCCATAACTTTTCTCTCCATCCGAAGCCTGGTTTCTCTCCATCCGAAGCCTGGTTTCTCTCCATCCATTTACTTCCCTGCTTGTTCAGCTTAGATGACATGTTCCATTATGCTAATCACGCCATAATTGGTGTTGCCAAACATCATCCATTTCCTTGTCCCCTCTCTCCCTCCATCATATCCACCTGAAGAAAATCGCACATTGGATACAAAGCACCCATTTACCTTTCTATGCCTTCACCCAGAGAAACTTAATATGGTAGAGAAATCCAAGGAAACAACCAGGAAGAACAGTTTCACTTTTAGTTCATGTTTGTACGTGGCAAATAAAACCTCAACTATCCAGCAATTCTACTTCCTTCTAGAGTAAATTTGATTTTCGGTCCTCTATGATTGTTCTTTCACACGTTCACTTGTCTCCCTAAATTTCCCACTCCCTCTCAGTCTCAGATGTTGACCTTGCCTCAGACTTGACAATGCTTACTTATCATTACATCACCAGACCTACAACTTTGCTATGTGCATATATGGGCCACAAATTCCTGTTTCAATTAAGGCAATGCCCTAGTCTTCCCTAAGTGTTATGTTAGCTGCTCAGTTGTGTGCAACTGTTTTGTGACCCCGTGGACTCTAGCCCTCCCAGCTCCTCTGTTCATGGAATTCTCTAGGCAAGAATGCTGGAGTGATTAGCCATTTCCTTCTTAAGGGGATCTTCCCAGCCCAGGGACTGAACCTGTGTCTCCTGGGTCTCCTGTATTGTAGGTGGATTCTTTACTGTCTGAGTCATCCGGGAAGCCATTCTTCCTTAAGATTATCCCAATGTTTTCACAGGACCTTTGGTCACCACCACTGTCCAGCAATATCAGTCTTTCTCCCTCCACTGATAATTTCCAATAGTATACAAAAATGCTCTAATATTGCTCCTTAAGAACAAGGAAAAGGAGGAGGAAGAAGAAAGCTACCCTCTTTCACATAGCCTGCCAGCCATTGCTTCTCTTCGTATACAAAATTCTCAAAAAACTTGGGTGCACACACAGTCTCTATAACCTGCTTCGATTTCCTCCTCAATTCCCTTCAACCTGGCATTTTATACCATCTGCCTTCTATGTTCTAATTGTTTACTGATCCACAGGAAAGCTGTGGACTTTTATACCTTCATTTTGATTTACTCTCTTAGAAATACAATTCATATGTCACCAGATTCCATTTCCATTTTCAAGTAGATCAGCATGACATCTGCACATATATGTGATTTTTCTTCTAACATTAATGCATATTATGCATTTGTTCCCTATATTGAATTCATTAAGATTCCTAGTACAAAGTAGAATGACAGCAAAGAAAACAATGAGAGCAAGCACCACCAACTTACTTCTGACTATGAAGAAAATGATTTTTGTGTGAATTTTATGTTTATTTTGAAATAATTTCAGATTTTTTAAGTTACAAAAAATACATATGTGGAGATATATATATATACACACACATATATATATATATATACATATATATATATGGTAAGACACATTATATACAGAGTATATCATGTCAGATGCTAGGCTGGATGAAGCACAACCTGGAATCAAGATTGCCAGGAGAACTATCAATAACCTCAGATGTGCAGATGACACCACTGTAATGGTAGAAAGCGAAGAGGAGCTAAAGAGCCTCTTGATGAAAGTGAAAGAGGAAAGTGCAAAAGCTGGCTTAAAACTCAACATTCAAAAACTAAGATCTTGGCATCTGGTCCCATCACTTCATGGCAAATAGATGGGGAAACAACGGAAACAGAGACAGACTTTATTTTGGGGGGCTCCAAAATCACTGCAGATGGTGACTGCAGCCATGACATTAAAAGATGCTTGATCCTTGGAAGAAAAGCTATGATAAACCTAGAGAGCATGTTAAGAAGGCTGAGTGCCAAAGAATTGATGCTTTTGAACTGTGGTATTGGAGGAGACTCTTGAGAGTCTTTTGGATTGCAAGGAGGTCAAACCAATCAATCCTAAAGGAAAATCAACCCTAAATATTCATTGGAAGGACTTGATGCTAAAGCTCCAATACTTTAGCCATCTGATGTGAAGAGCCAACTCATTGGAAGAGACCCTGATGCTGGGAAAGATTGAAGGCAGGAGAAGGGGAGAGCAAAGGATGAGATGGTTGGATGGCATCACTGATTCAATCTCCTGGGCAAGCTCCAGGAGATGCTGAAGGACAGGAGTGAGAAGCCTGACATGCTGCAGTCCATGGGATCACCAAGAGTCAGACACAACTGACTGGCTGGACAACAACAAGAAACATTAACACAATTCTAAAAGTCAGAAATAGAGCAAGAGGTATACTCAGAGAAGAGTCACTCTCTCTATCCCTTCCACCCCATTCCCATCCACCATACGATTTTGTTTCACCAGTTCTTCCTAAGTCATTATTTGGGGAGTTGAGGGGGTTGCACAAATGAGCAACATCGTCTTATTTCCTCTTCTTTCTTACATGAAAGATAGCATGTTTCAGAAACTCTCCTGCATTTTATATTTTTCACTTAACAACATACTCCCAGAAATTACTCATACTTTTTTTATTCATAGAGATTCTTTCCATTAACCCTCCATTATGTGGTGTTTTTTAGTTTATTCAATCACTCTCCTATATGTGGGTATTTGTTTCCTTAAGCACTATTTTGAAAAATTTTTAAAGCTTCTATAAATAGCCATGGGCATATACATATTTTGAGATTTGGGAAGGTATATCTTCAGGTGAATTTCTGGAAGTGGGATTGCTGAGTCAAAATGTAACTGCATATATAATTTTGTTAGATTTTGCCAAATTCCATTCCAAATGGGATGTACTAGTTTGCATTTTCACCAATGTTATATGAAAATGGCTGTTTTCCCAGCCTCATCAACAGCATTTTTAGTCATCTGGTTTTTAATTTTCACCAATAGAATAGGTGAGAAATGGTATCACAGTACAGTTTTAATTTGCATTTCTGTAATTATGAGTGAGGTTGAAGAGCTTTTCATTAATTTAAAGGTGATTTTCATCTTTTTAAAAATCAGTTTGTATCATTGGTTCACTTTCCTGTTAAGCTTTTGGATTTTTATTTTCTCAATTTTTAAGAATACTACATTTAATAGAAATATTATCCTTTGACTGTGATATATGCTGAAATATTTTCTGTCAGTTTGTCATTTGTCTCTTAACTTTGTTTATAGTCTTTTTGTTTTTTTCATTTTTCTTTTCATTATTTTTTTATTTTACTTAACAATACTGGATTGGTTTTGCCATACATTGACATGAATCCACGACGGGTGTACATGAGTTCCCAATCCTGAACCCCCCTCCCACCTCCCTCCCCATATCATCTCTCTGGGTCATCCCAGTGCACCAGCCCCAAGCATCCTGCATCCTGTATCGAACCTAGACTGGCAATTCATTTCTTATATGATAGTATACATGTTTCAATGTCATTCTCCCAAATCATCCCACCCTCTCCCTCTCCCACAGAGTCCAAAAGTCTGTTCTGTACATCTGTGTCTCTTTTGCTGTCTGACATACAGGGTTATCATTACCATCTTTCTAAATTCCATATATATGTGTTTATAGTGTTTTTTGACGTGAAATTTTTACTTTTCTCTAGTGAAATTTGTCCATTTTTGTCTTTATAGACTCTTGATCTTCAGACAGTTTAAAAACCTTCCCTTATATCCAGGTTATATAGGAATTCACTCAATTTTTTTCTACTACTCTATTTTATGTTTAAAATATGCATGCATTGGGAGTTTATTTTGGTGTGTGGTGTGACTGAATGACCTAATTTTATTTTTTTCCAAAGGAGTAAACAGATTTTTAAGCACTATTAAAAACTGGATCTTTGACTTGGTGATTTGAGATACAACTTTATCATATGTTTAATTTCCTTACATACTTGAGTCTTTTTCTGAACTTTTCATGTTATTTCACTACTCTGTTTACCCATGTACCAGTATCACATTCCCTTAATTCTAGAGGCTTCATGTTATGTTTTAATGTCTGATAAGATTAGTCTTCCTCATGTTTTCTTTTTTCTTTTTTTTTTTTCTTGCTGCTTTCCTGGGTGTTCACACATGTTTGTTTTTCCAAGTGATATTTAGAAACAACCTGTCTAGCTTAAAAAAAAAAAAAAACTTACTGATATTTTTATAAGGATTGTATTAAACTTATACATGAATTTAGCAAGTCATCCCATCCAGGAGAAGGGTGTGTCTTTCCATATGTTCAAGTAAACTTTACGCTTTCCAAAAGTGTATTACAGTTCCCTCAAATAAGGTTTGCACATTTCTTAAGTTTATTTCTATACATTTAGTCTTCTTTTTTCCTATTGCATGTTGGGTGTTCTCTAACTTTATAATCTGTAATTCATTTTTATGTATGTGTGGATATGAAAACTATCTATTTCTGTATATTAATTTTATAACCTGGTACTTTATTTTTTATTGTTTGAGTTAATTTTATCATTGACTCTTTAGGGTTTTCTCGGGATGGGAAAATATCTTTTGTAAACTGAAATAGTTTTACTTCTTTATCAATTCTTATTCCCTAGCTGATTTGCTAGTCTAACTGAACTGGTCAATACCTCCAGTATAATGTTGAATAGTAGTGGAAATAATGACTTGGAATTCCATAAGTTACTCTATGTTTAAAGTGATTTACTGAAACATTTGGTACTTGAAGGAGAGCTTGACTCGAAATAAATTTTTAGTTCACACTTTCACTTTGTTGAAAATGCTGCTCATATGATGTTTTTGAGAAATCTGACAGCCATCTGACTCCTTGGCTTTTGTTATTTAATGCTTACACCTGGAGGCCTTGAGAATTTTTTATCTTTTAAGTCTAATTAATTTTCTCAGATATGTCTTAAAGTTAATTTTTCTGGTAATTTCTACATGCATCCAGTGAGCTTTTTAAATACATAAATCTGGATCCTTTTTATTTCTAAAAAGTTTTCTTGAATTAAAATTTTAAATGATACTTTTATTATTTTGTTTCTTCAAGGGCTTTAATCAAACATTATTTATTTCTTCTTTTTCTTCCATTTCAACCACTTCCTCCCTGACTCTTTTTACTTCTCTCTTCATCCTATTTTTATTCTCTTGGTTATTTTCTGTCTTTCTCAAATGCTCCTCATTAAATTTCCTTTTGAGTCTCTGCTCCCTTTGGCAACTTGTAATTTAGCCTTCATTTGTGAGATGATTTGATCTCTTTTCTATTTCTTTCATGAGTTTAATCAACTCTCTTCATTTCTTTCTTTGACTCTGTCTATTTCTGTTCTTAATTTTTGTATTTGTGACTCAAGATAGGCTATCATATACCCAAATGCTGCTGAAGTGCATTTCATCAGTTTGGAGAGATGCCTGACAGTTTTCTAATACTTCTTGGTTGCTTTGTTTGAACGGGGAACCAGTCATCAGCTGAGTTAGACTAATTCTCATTTTCTAATACAGTAATTTTATATAGATTTATCTGACTTTTTTCTATTCATTTTGCAAATTTGAGTGGTTTCTAGATTCTTAGTTCAAAGGCACCATCTCTATCAGTGAGTGAAGTGCAGTTTCTTTAGTGGATGAGTTCAATGCTTTTGTTTGTATGTTTGTTTCTACATTCTTTTTGGTGATGTTGTTCAGTTGCTGACCCTTTGTGATCCCATGGACTATAGCATGCCACACTTCCTTGTCCTCCACTATCCCCCAGAGTTTGCTCAAGTTCATGTCCATTGATTCAGTGATTCTGTCTAACCATTTCATCTTCTGCTGCCCTCTTCTGCTTTTGCCTTTAATCTTTCCCAGCATTAGGGTCTTTTTAAAATTAGAATAATAATAAAAAAACATTCTTTTTATTTTGGAATAATTTTAGATTTATAGAAAAGTTGTAAAAAGTATAGAGAACATGTGTATACCCATCAGCCAATTTCAGTTTACCCTAGAGTTAACTAGAAAAAAGTAACTTTGCCATATTATTGTTATTAACTGTTCAGTTCAGTTCAGTCGCTCAGTCGTTTCCAACTCTTTGCAACCCCATGAATCGCAGCACGCCAGGCCTCCCTGTTCTTAACTGTACTCAACTTTATTTAGATTTCACCAGTTTTTCGGCTAAAAGATTTTTCTGCCCCAAGACGCAATCCAACTTAACACATGGCATCTAGGTGCCATTTTTTCTCTGCTCTATGAAATCTTTTCAGTCTTCCCTAATTTTTCATGACATTGACAGCTTTTAGAAGTACTGATCAGATACCTTATTCACTGTCCCTCAGTTTCAGCTTGGATGACTTACAGGGCTTGGAAAGAATACCACAGAGGTGAGGTGACTTTCTCACCACAGTGCAGCACAGCACAGGATACAGGATATTCTCATGTCTTCACTAGTGGTGTTAAATTTGATTTTTTGTAAAAGGTGTTTGCCAGTTTTCTCCACTGTAAAGTTTCTATTTTTTCTTTTCCACACTCTAGTTTCCGGAAGCAAGTTATAGAATCCAGCCCAGAATCAAAAGAAGAAAAGCTAGGCTTTACCTCCTGGAGAGGGAAATATCAACATATATATTATTTGGAATTCTTCTATAGAAATAGTAGTCTATTCCTCCCCATCTATGTGTTGATTTCATCATCTGTTTACAGCAGTATGGACTTGTCTATATTTATTTAATACTTTGGTTTATAATTCAATATTTTTTTCCTCAAAATATTCCAACTTTGGCCACTGGTAATTATTTCAGTTTGGGTCCTATGTCCCTTTGACATGCCTCCATCCACTTACTTTTTGAGAAACCTCTCACTTCCTAGTACTGTGTTTGTTTGCTTTGGGGGAAGGGTTTTGTTTTTTGTTTTTTTTTTTTTTTTTTTTGGAGAAACAATTATTGTCCTCTGGGTATTTTTTTTCCTTTGTCTCGAAGGATTCTAAAATTTGCCCTTAACTTCCCCTTTATCGGCCTTTTTTGCCTTCTTCACCCAGAGGGTATGCTTTTGAAAGACTGCCACTTTGTATCATGCATAATTTTAAGACCCTCTCTATGGCCAGTGCTCTAATCTAACAGGACACTTTTTTAACATTTTTTTAATTTCAAACAAACTTTCTCTTTCAGAGGTTGCTTTCAAGCAATTTCAAGTGCACCTGTAGCTCTCTACTTCTCTCTTCCACTCTGTTTTTCTGCCTTTACTGTGGCTGCCCTTACTTGCCCCAAACTTGTACCAGAAGCATAAGCATTCACTCACTGAGATTTGGTGCTTTTTCATTTTCTATTAACAGTTCATTTGAAATTCAGTACCCTTTACCCTTTACTTATACTGAAAGCATGATATGATGTGGTCTGGTTGTTCTATACTGGTTTTGGGAGGGTATCAGGATACAGATGTAAGCACTTGCCATAGCCCTAGTTTACCATCAAGAATGGTGTGGAATGCTGATGCCTGCATCAGTGTAAAGAAGTTTCATTTATTCCTAGTTTTTTAGAGTTTTTCTCTAAAGTCAGTATTTATTCTTACCAAATGCTTTTCCACATTTAGTGAGATGATAAGTAAGATAGTCAATTGACATGTCTTCATAAGTTTTTTAAAATAGTGATTATATCAATGGATTTTTTTTAAGTAGATCCTTCTTCCATTACAGTAATATGTTGATCATATTATATCCCCTGCTAAATTACATTTGCAAAGACTTCATTTCACTTTTTAGACCCATGCAAAACAAAATATTAGCTTTGTCAAATAAGTTGAGTATCATGCTGTATTTTCCTCTGTTCTAGAACATGAGGACTAGCTCACCCTTGAAATTTTGAAAGACTTTACTCATTAACTTTCCTTAGCCTTAAGAAGACATTATACAGTTTAGATGTTTTCTATGGTTTTAGACCTTAAGTTTCCTGCTTAAAATCTACTTTTCTACTTTTTATCCAATTTTTTCATATTTTTAAGTTAATTTATTTAATGTTCAAATATGTTGGTAATATTTATACATATTTATGTTATTTTAATTTTTGTTATATCTATAATGATGTCCCCTTCACATTCTTATTGTTGTTATATTAATGTCTTCTGTTTTCTAGATTTAAAAAAAAACTAATGAAAGAAACTATTGTTATTGAACTATTCTCATGAGTTTGTTTTTGCATTTGTTTTCTATTTTGTCTTTGTTCTTCTATTTGTGTCCTTATCTTTGTTAGTCTTTATAGTTTTCTCTAATTTGTCCTTTTTTCTAACTTCTTACACTGAACACTCAGTTCCACTAATTTCTATTTTTCTCATTTGCATCTAAAGCTACACATTTTTTTTACCATTTTGACCGTATCTCAAAGCACAAATTTTTATAAGTACTGCTTTTAGTGTTGTTCATTTTAAACTACTTTATCATTTTATTCTTATAATCTCAATAAGCCAAACTTATTTGAAAATGTTTTTGTAAAGATTTTTTGAGGTAGAAAATAATTTTTGTTGAGAATGTCTACTTGAATTGTGTTATAGACAGTGAATATAGATTGTGTGATTTTATTCCCCTTTTTACATCAGTCTGGGTTTCTTTCATGGCCTAACACATGATCTGTTTGATAACATTTTACACAAGGATATATATACATGTGCTGGTCACCAAAACTGCTTCCTTTTCTTTCTATATATATTGCATTTCCCAGCCTCCCATCCCAGCAGATATGGCCGAAGAATGAGGAAGAAGTAAACTGTCCACTTCCAAGTCTTTTCCACTTTTGATTCATGGGCTTCTTTTTTCTTAAGACTTCAGCTGATAAACACAATGACTTTACAAGTCAAAAGGGACAAAACCACAAGAAAGGAGTCACACCTACATCACATCTTAGAGAAGAGCCATAAATTCACCATAAACTCTCGTTTTAAATTTTACATGAAAAATAAATAAAATTCTGTTATGTGAAACCATTGAGAGTTTGGGGTTCGTCTGTTATGGCAGCTAGTATTACCTATACATTGACTCAAAAGGCCTCTTTATTATTTCTAAGGATTGAGGTTGGAGTTGGCTAGAGCATTATCAGTTTGATCAAATCTCCCAATTTCTTCCCCCCGTGAGTCTTTATATTTAGAACCTATTAGTTTCCTCCTTGTCATCTGATGTGAGCTATTGCTTGTCAGCCTCTTCTGATGCTTATGCCTAACACTTGGTCCTCAGGAATTCATCCCCTAAAGGTGAAGGATATTCTATGTTTTATGCTAATCTATATCCAATATCCAGTTCACTGCCTCATACCTAGTAGATGTTAAACATTTCCTTAATGGATGGATAAAAGGAGAATGACTGCTAGACAAAGTTCTTTATGAAAGAAATCTGTGTTACTTCTCTGGGGGCTCCTAGGAAGCCCAATTTATACATTTGTCTTTAAGGGTATGCAAGAATAATCAACTCTTAGAGTCTTAGGGGATGTCTATAGTGGGAATAGAAAGACTCCCAAGCAGATTGTTAAAATGGTCATTTAAATGCACAGTGAATTTTCACCACTTTGAATATCAGCCTTTGCCACATTTCTTCCCCACAGAAAAGGCTGGAGACATAGACAAGAGAGCCATCTTTTCCAAATCTTAATTTTCAAAAATAGAACAGAGACTAAGCACCAGAGACCATGTGCAAATATATCACCTACTCCCCCAAATTAAGTGAAGCAAGACTAGCCTTCAAGTACTTAAGCAACCAATCCACAGATGCCAAGGGCCCCTGCCATATGGTCTTTCCACCATCTCCCTTCTACTCTAATGACAACTATACCACAGGCAAATCTACACTTCACTATCCTATTTTTCCGTCTTCATGCCTTGCTCCTGCTTTTCCCTCAATCTGAAATGTCCCCCCCATCCCCAACCCATTCTACTTCTGCCTTCTGATTTCCCATCTGTCCTTCAAGGTCAAGGATGTTACCTCCTCTAGAATTCCTTCTCCAATTCTCCTAGCTGGAAATGCACCTCTCTCCTTTCCGCCTTCTGAGATCAGTTACTTTGTTATTTGGTTAAGATACGGGGTTGTCTATGCAAAGAGATCAGTATTTAATATGTGACAGTGTGGATGATATTAAAATTGGAGTGCTGTGTTACATAGTTCATCAGTTCAGTTCAGTTCAGTCACTCAGTCGTGTCCGACTCTTTGTGACCCCATGAATTGCAGGACGCCAGGCCTCCCTGTCCAACTCCCGGAGTTCACTCAAACTCATGTCCATCGAGTCCGTGATGCCATCCAGCCATCTCATCCTCTGTCGTCCCCTTCTCCTCCTGCCCCCAATCCCTCCCAGCATCAGAGTATTTTCCAATGAGTCAACTCTTCGCATGAGGTGGCCAAAGTACTGGAGTTTCAGCTTTAGCATCATTCCTTCCAAAGAACACCCAGGGCTGATCTCCTTTAGGATGGACTGGTTGGATCTCCTTGCAGTCCAAGGGACTCTCAAGAGTCTTCTCCAACACCACAGTTCAAAAGCATCAATCTTTGGCACTCAGCTTTCTTCACAGTCCAACTCTCACATCCATACATGACTACTGGAAAAATCATAGCCTTGACTAGATGGACCTTTGTTAGCAAAGTAATGTCTCTGCTTTTGAATATGCTATCTAGGTTGGCCATAACTTTTCTTCTAAGGAGTGAGAGTCTTTTAATTTCATGGCTGCAATCACCATATGCAGTGATTTTGGAGCCCAAAAAGATAAAGTCTGACACTGTTTCCACTGTTTCCCCATCTATTTCCCATGAAGTGATGGGACCAGATGCCATGATCTTCGTTTTCTGAATGCTGAGCTTTAAGCCAAACTTTTCACTCTCCTCTTTCACTTTCATCAAGAGGCTTTTTAGTTCCTCTTCACTTTCTGCCATAAGGGTGGTGTCATCTGCATATCTGAGGTTATAGATATTTCTCCCAGCAACCTTGATTCCAGCTTGTGCTTCTTCCAGTCTAGCGTTTCTCATGATGTACTCTGCATAGAAGTTAAATAAGCAGGGTGACAATATACAGCCTTGACGTACTTCTTTTCCTATTTGGAACCAGTCTGTTGTTCCATGTCCAGTTCTAACTGTTGCTTCCTGACCTGCATACAGGTTTCTCAAGAGGCAGGTCAGGTGGTCTGGTATTCCCATCTCTTTCAGAAGTTTCCACAGTTTGTTGTGATCCACACAACAAAGGCTTTGGCATAGTCAATAAAACAGAAATAGATGTTTTTCTGGAACTCTCTTGCTTTTTCGATGATCCAGCAGATGTTGGCAATTTGATCTCTGGTTCCTCTGCCTTTTCTAAAACCATAGTTCATAGGTTCAAAAAATTATATTGAAGTTTTGCACCTCAATATATATATTTATAAATGTGTATAATGGTCATAAATATGTTACAGAGAAAAACTGAAACCTCATCTAATTTAGAAAAAAAAAATTCTAACCACATGTTTGGAGAAAATTTTTGAAAACTTGGTACAGGATAGAAAAAGATAACAAATAACTAATGATCAAATAAGAAGCACGTGAAAGGGAGATTGGCAGTAGCCTTTAAGAGAGATTTCCAAGCTTAGGGTGGAAAAATAAGCAGATAGCAATATAGTTGAAAGAAGGTCTAAATTAAAAGCAGAGAATCATGTAAGGAAAGAGTGAACGATGGGAGCTGTCAGCAGTACTACAGAGATGTATGAATTCTTGGTATTAAGCCTGAGTGTAAGGAGCTGAGAGGACTTAGCTCTTGACTTCTTCCAGAACTAGAGTTGCATTTGGAGATGCTATACAACTGGATCTTTTAGATACACTTAGGTCAAAACTGACATATACACCCTGAAGTAAAAGTCACTCAGTCGTGTCTGACTCTTTGCAACCCCTGGACTATACAGTCCATGGAATTCTCTAGGCCAGAATACTGGAGTGGGTAGCCTTTCCCTTCTCCAGGGGATCTTCCCAACCCAGGGATCTAACCCAGGTCTCCCTCACTGCAGATGGGTTCCTTACCAGCGGAGCCAGAAGGGAAGCCCAAGAATACTGTAGTGGGTAGCCTATCCTTTCTCCAGCAGATCTTCGTGACCCAGGAATTGAAGCAGAGTCTCCTGCATTGCAGGTGGATTCTTTACCAACTGAGCTATCAAAGATATAAAATGGAAAACTTTTTGTTAAAAAAAAAAATGGATAAGGACCTACTGTATAGCACAGAGAACTCTACTCAATACTCTATAATGAGCTTTATGGGAAAAGAATCTACAAAAGAGTGGATATATGTATCTATAACTGATTCATGTTGTTGTATATCAGAAACTAATACAACATTGTAACTCAACTCTACTCCAATAAAAATTGGAATAAGTAAAAAGACAGAAAATAGATCAATCAAATAAAAATTTTCTCTACTCTATTAAAAATCAAGATCATAAAGGTTTACCTCTTAAACACTAGAAAGAAGGGACAGGGGATAGTTTTGGAAGTTTTGGCCACAACAATCAGAGCAGAAAAAGAAATAAAAGGAATCCAAATTGGAAAAGAAATAAAACTCTCACTGTTTGCAGATGACATGATCCTCTACATAGAAAACCCTAAAAACTCCACCAGAAAATTACTAGAGCTAATCAATGAATATAGTAAAGTTGCAGGATTTAAAAACACACAGAAATTCCTTGCATTCCTATACACTAATAATGAGAAAGTAGAAAAAGAAATTAAGGAAACAATCCCATTCACCATTGCAATGAAAAGAATAAAATACTTAGGAATATATCTACCTAATGAAACTAAAGACCTATATATAGAAAACTATAAAACACTGATGAAAGAAATCAAAGAGGACACTAATAGATGGAGAAATATACCATGTTCATGGATTGGAAGAATCAATATAGTGAAAGTGAGTATACTACCCAAAGCAATCTACAGATTCAATGCAATCCCTATCAAGCTACCAGTGGTATTTTTCACAGAACTAGAACAAATAATTTCAAGATTTGTATGGAAATACAAAAAACCTCAAATAGCCAAAGCAATCTTGAGAAAGAAGAATGGAACTGGAGGAATCAACTTGCCTGACTTCAGGCTCTACTACAAAGCCACAGTCATCCAGACAGTATGGTACTGGCACAAAGACAGAAATATAGATCAATGGAACAAAATAGAAAGCCCAGAGATAAATCCACATGCATATGGACACCTTATCTTTGACAAAGGAGGCAAGAATATACAATGGAGTAAAGACAATCTCTTTAACAAGTGGTGCTGAGAAAACTGGTCAACCACTTGTAAAAGAATGAAACTAGATCACTTTCTAACACCACACACAAAAATAAACTCAAAATGGATTAGAGATATAAACGTAAGACCAGAAACTATAAAACTCCTAGAGGAGAACATAGGCAAAACACACTCTGACATAAATCACAGCAGGATCCTCTATGATCCACCTCCCAGAATACTGGAAATAAAAGCAAAAATAAACAAATGGGATCTAATTAAAATTAAAATCTTCTGCACAACAAAGGAAACTATAAGCAAGGTGAAAAGACAGCCTTTGGAATGGGAGAAAATAATAGCAAATGAAGCAACTGACAAACAACTAATCTCAAAAATATATAAGCAACTTATGCAGCTCAATTCCAGAAAAATAAACGACCCAATCAAAAAATGGGTCAAAGAACTAAATAAACATTTCTCCAAAGAAGACATATGGATGGCTAACAAACACATGAAAAGATGCTCAACATCACTCATTATTAGAGAAATGCAAATCAAGACCACAATGAGGTACCACCTCACACCAGTCAGAATGGCTGTGATCCAAAAGTCTGCAAGCAATAAATGCTGGAGAGGGTATGGAGAAAAGGGAACCCTCTTACACTGTTGGTGGGAATGCAAACTAGTACAGCACCTATGGAGAACAGTGTGGAGATTCCTTAAAAAATTGCAAATAGAACTGCCATATGACCCAGCAATCCCACTGCTGGGCATACACACTGAGGAAACCAGAATTGAAAGAGACACGTGTACCCCAATGTTCATCGCAGCACTGTTTATAATAGCCAGGACATGGAAACAACCTAGATGTCTATCAGCAGATGAATGCATAAGAAAGCTGTGGTACATATACACAATGGAGTATTACTCAGCCATGAAAAAGAATACATTTGAATCAGTTCTAATGAGATGGATGAAACTGGAGCCGATTATACAGAGCAAAGTAAGCCAGAAAGAAAAACACCAATACAGTATACTAACACATATGTATGGAATTTAGAAAGATGGTAATGATGACCCTGTATGCAAGACAGCAAAAGAGACACAGATGTGTAGAGTGGACTTTTGGACTCTGAGGGAGAAGGAGAGGGTGGGATGATTTGGAAGAATGGCATTGAAACATGTATACTATCATGTAAGAAATGAATCGCCAGTCTATGTTCAATGCAGGATACAGGATGCTTGGGGCTGGTGCATAGGGATGATCCAGAGAGATGATATGGGGTGAGAGGTGGGAGGGGGTTCATGTTTGGGAACTCATGTACACCCATGGCAGATTCATGTCAATGTATGGCAAAACCAATACAGTATTGTAAAGTAAAATAAAATAAAATTTAAAATTTAAAAAAAAAAACAATTAAAAATATAAAGTAATTGTTTGGTCACAGCAGAAAAAAAAAAAAGAACATTTTCTTTTGTGTTGGGGTATAGCCAACAAACTGGAAAATTCTGAAAGAGATGGGAATACCAGACCACCTGACCTGCCTCTTGAGAAACCTGTACGCAGGTCAGGAAGCAACAGTTAGAACTGGACATGGAACAACAGACTGGTTCCAAATAAAAAAAAGGAGTACATCAAGGCTGTATATTGTCACCCTGCTTATTTAACTTCTATGCAGAGTACATCTTGAGAAATGCTGGGCTGGATGAAGCACAAGCTGGAATCAAGGTTGCTGGGGAAAATATCAATAACCTCAGATATGCAGATGACACCACGCTTATGGCAGAAAGTGAAGAAGAACTAAAGAGCTTCTTGATGAAAGTGAAAGAGGATAGTGAAAATGTCAGCTTAAAACTCAACATTCAGAAACTAAGATGATGGCATCTGATCCCATCACTTCATGGCAAATAGATGGGGAAACAATGGAAACAGTGAGAGACTTTTTCTGGGCTCCAAAATCACTGCAGATGGTGACTGCAACCACAAAATTAGAACATGCTTGCTCTTTGGAAGGAAAGTTATGACCAACCTAGATAGCATATTCAAAAGCAGAGACTTTACTTTGCCAACAAAGTTCCATCTAGTCAAGGTTATAGTTTTTTCAGTAGTCATGTATGGATGTGAGAGCTGGACTATAAAGAAAGCTGAGTGCCGAAGAACTGATGCTTTTGAACTGTGGTGTTGGAGAAGACTCTTGGAAGTCCCTTGGACTTCAAGGATATCCAACCAGTCCATCCTAAAGGAGATCAGTCCTGGGTGTTTATTGGAAAGACGGATGCTGAAGCTGAAACTACAATACTCTGGCCACCTGATGTGAAGAACTGACTCATTTGAAAAGATCCTGATGCTGGGAAAGATTGAAGGCAGGAGGAGAAGGGGACAACAGAGGATGAGATGTTTGGATGGCATCACTGACTCAATGGACATGAGTTTGAGTAAACTCCGGGAGTTGGTGATGGACAGGGAGTCCTGGCGTGCTTTGGTCCATGGAGTTGCCAAGAGTCAGACACAACTGAGTGACTGGACTGAACTGAACTGAACTGATCTGATAGCCAATTAACAATGTTGTGATACTTTCAGGTGAACAGCAAGTGACTCTGCCATACATAAACATGTATCCATTCTCCCCCAAACTCCCCTCCCATCCAGGCTACCATATAACACTGAACAGAGTTCTATGTTCCATTGGATTATCCATTTAAAATATAATAGTAAAAAATAAATAAATAAATAAATAAAAAATAAAATATAATAGTGTGTACATGTCCATCCCAAATTCCTTAACTATCCTTCCCCCAACAACCATAAGTTCATTCCCTAAGTCTGTGAGTCTCTTTCTGTTTTGTAAATAAATTTGTATCATTTCTCTTTAGATTCCACATATAAGGGATGTCATACAATATTTCTCCTTCTCTGATTTACTTCACTCAGTGTGAAAAATCTCTAGGTCCATCCATGTTGCTGCAAATGGCATGATTTCAATTCTTTTTTAAAGTGTGAACAAAGGACTCCTGAGACATATCACTACCTCTTTTCTTACATTGTCCACAAGGCCACAGTTGAGTAGTCTCACCTAACCATCTGGGCAAAATCAGTCTAACTTGAATCAGGATGATAAAACTATCTTAATTAGAGTTGTTTATGTGTCTGCTTTTCTTTCTTTGAGAAACTGTCTTTTCCATTGCTCTATGCATCACAGTATGTACATAGCGATGTCACTCAATGCATAGTTAGTTAATGTTGCTCTTTGAGTCTTCAGATATTTCCAACATGACTTCTGCAATCACCTTAGCAACTCCTGAAAGACTTAAATTCCAGAGATACTAAATTTTAACACTGGAAGTAACAGTAGACATGTTCAAGGTCTAGGAAGGCAAAAAGTGATTTTTTCATTATTTCCAAGTGTGATTGACTACTCCTGACTCCTTGGAGTCCTGCTTTGAGAAGAACTCTAAGGTCATTTCCTGGGGGAAAAGTGCTACAATTCATTAGGGATGCCTGCTAGGGAAATATTAGCTTGCAAACTATTTGCCATCACTTGTATCTAGAATACCTCACTCTAGAGATGCAAGAACTGAGTTTTAGAAAATAAGCAATTTGCTCAAAGTCCAGGAGCTACTTAGTGTCAAAGCCATGACAAGGTCTCCCATATCAGTATTGTACTTATTACTGTACTTATTACTGAAATAAGTACAGTACTGATATGAGAGATCTTGTCATGACTTATTTCATTATACAATACTGGGGCTAAGTTTTTGGTTGGAGGTTTTCCCCCACCATGGACAATTCGATTTTCTGGTAGCACTTGCTGCTGCTGCTGCTGCTGCTAAATCACTTCAGTCATGTCCGACTCTCTGCGACCTCATAGACCGCAGCCCACCAGGCTCCCTCGTCCCCAGGATTCTCCAGGCAAGAACACTGGAGTGGGTTGCCATGTCCTTCTCCAATGCATGAAAGTGAAAGTGAAAGTGAAGTCGCTCAATCGTGTCCGACTCTTAGTGACCCCATGGACTGCAGCCCACCAGGCTCCTCCATCCATGCAGTTTTCCAGTCTACCTTCTCTGGTAGCACTTACTAAACTCCATTTAACTTTCAACAAAGGTAGCTGAAGAGACATTAACAATAAAACCTTCAAAAACCTGACTTAAATAATGATTTGGGCATATTTTATGCCCACATCCCTAAAAACAAAGCAACTTATTTTAAAAGGCAATTATAAAAGATGTTTACCTAGAAAGTGGTGTCATTCCTCTTCCCTGCCCGTGAAAAAAACAATATTTATTAGTTATCCACAGCTGTGTAACTATGTAACCCAAAACACAGTGAATTAAAACAATTATTTATTAACCCTCATGTTTCCATGGGTCAAAAATGTCAGAGTAGCTTGGCTTGGCAGTTCAGTTTATTCTTAAGTGAGGTTGCAATCAAATAGTGGTTGAAACTGGGGTCAGCTCAAAATTGGGGCTATCTATGCAGAGATGTGAACAGCTGAAGACTGGAACACCTGGGCTCCTCAGGCATCTTCCCTGCCTCTGTGTGGTCTCTCCACGTGACTTCTGCAGCCTGGTGGCTTTAGGTAAGCCAAAACTCTTATGTATCAGCTCAAGGATCAGAGAGCTTACTGGAAGTTATTCTACCTTTAATAATTCAAGCTTAGGAATCACATAGTGTTACTTCCAGCACACTTTATTGGTCAGAGCAATTAAAAAGTCCACCCAGATCCCACCTCTTAAAAGAGGAATGTCAATGTTACATTGTCAGAAGACAGTGTGGGATGGAATATATAGTATAAATCTGCCATGAAGGGTTAGTAAGCGAAGGCATTTCAGGGAAGAACTCAAAGGCAACCATACCATCATATTCTGGGAATCAAGATAATATTATCAATCATCCCAGTTTAGAGTTGCCACAGGGCATCTAGTTAAATTTAAACTTCAAAAAAACAATGAGTAATTTTTAGCATCAACCATGCCCCATGCAATATTCAGGACATACTTAATCCCCAATTAATTAACACTGTGATAGATATTCTGCATTTTTATTTGCTAAGTATGGCAACCCTCTCCCAGAGTAACTCAGATGGTCAAGGAATTGATATTTTTATCTGCTGTTCGGCTTGGGAGTGAGACAATCTTAGTATCACTGTCATCAGTACTTTCTCAGTTTGCCCAGGTGTAGTGACCAAAGCACCATCTGTGAAGCTGCTTTCATCTCCAGAATAGAGCACTGACTTCCATGTTTCAAGACTAGTGTGAATTTGGGATCACTGTCTTTTTAGCTCTCTGATTTCCCAGAGTTTTCTTTTTTCAATATTTCAGCTATGCAGAAGCTGATCTCCTGGCACTGGTTTTGTTTCCTGACAGGCAACATTAATTCATTTTCACATTCACACTGAAATCACTTCTCTCTCTGTCTAACAACAACAATAATGGTGAAAGCCCATTTGGAAAACAGCTTGATGGAACAGCTGCTTCAGACTCATTATGAGTCTAACACTTTCTCTAATCTGGGGGACGGGATGCCCACAACAGCAAGTACATTGTGGTTCAGGTATCCAGTAAACATTGCACTTCTTTTTCTGATTTACTTTTCCACTCATGCAAATACAGTTCAACTGTTATACTACCTTCAGTGACTTGCTGAAATTTCCTCCACTAATCTCCAGGCCTATCCAACCAGGATGTCTTGCAATGTCTCCCCCACTATTCCATAAATTCCAAAGCTGTCTCACATTTCCAGTGTCATTCAAAGACAGGCTTAAATGTTCCCCCTTTGAAAAATATTATTAGTTCTTGTACAGTCCATTCTGGATCCCCAAATTAAGATCTGAGACTTAAGATATTCATTAACTAACAACAAATCTGGCATTTTGTTCTTCCTCTGCTATATACAAGTTAAGATGACTCACATGAGTTTCATGTTGCCATGGGAACTATCAGAGTGATGTACCAAGGAAAAGGGCCTTGGTAGCAAGGTAACATTAAGCTCCTCCTTTGAATTCATAAGTAAATACAGCTCTCCTCTATCATGCTACAACAAAGTATGTAGTAGATACTGCTGATGTCAAATCTAACATTCATTGTCTTCTTTTTCCTTACTAACAGAATCTCAGTTTTACACAACTATCCACTCCTTCCCAACATGTCCCTTAAGGGAGAGTTGGGGGACTCAAAGATCCAACACTGAGACCAATAGTGATATACCCTCATGTACACTAAACTCAGCTTTTGATTAATCTAAGTCAAAAATAGAATGGTATTTCTCTGACCACTGTTAAAGATCCAGAGGTGGGCAGCTGGACAGGGAAAGGCAAGTAGTTAGTCCCAGTAATACAGAAGGCCACTCTGAGATTATATCAGAACGAGTGTTGGATTAAGTCAACAATATCACTGTGGTGTTGGAGAAGACTCTTGAGAGTCCCTTGGGCTGCAAGGAGATCCAACCAGTCCATCCTAAAGGAAATCAGTCCTGAATATTCATTGGAAGGACTGATGCTGAAGCTGAAACTCCAATACTTTGGTCACCTGATGCAAAGAATCAACTCATTGGTAAAGACTCTAATGCTGGGAAGGATTGAAGGTGAGAGGAGAAGGGGATGACAGAGGATGAGATGGTTGGATGGCACCACCGACGAGATGGACATGAGTTTGAGTAAATTCTGGGAGTTGGTGATGGACAGGGAGGCCTGGCATGCTGCAGTCCATGGGGTCACAAAGAGTCAGACACGACTGAGCAACTGAACTGACTGACTGACTGATAACCAGCAAAATGGAGAGACAGAAGAACCTGGGATCTTAGTGGCATTACAGAGCCTCTGCTTTGTATTATACCTGAAGCAAATACATGAGATAATACATTTTCTTATTGATTAATCATTTTGAGCTAGGATTTTCTGATTCTAGCAGTCAAAGGCTTCTCACTCATAGTAGATAGAGAATGCAGGATCCAGCCAAAAAGAAAACAATGTTTTCAATCTTTCTCCCAAGCCCAGTTCTCTAATTCTCTTTTGCAACTGGGACCTAATCCACAGCAGCCTAGAATGCTATAGTCAAGTTCAGATATGGTTTACTATTGTAGAGGAAATTCTGAGGCATAAACAGCAAACAATACATTAATAATTCCTCATCATGTCATGTGACACAACAAAGTGTCATCCAGTAAATTATCTCACTCTCTGGGCTTCCATTTACTCGTATTACTAGTCTCTACTTGGCACCACCATCTTTTCAGGATTCTGCTATTGCAAGTGTCAGAAATTCAAAGTAAAAACATGAAACATATTGGCTAACATAACTGAGAAATACAGAGATTAAATCTTAACTTTGGTTACAGCTAAATTCAAAGTTTCTAATGATGTTGTCAGGATTTTGTCCATCTTTTCATTTCTTTCCATTCAATTTCCATTCAGTTGAATACTTTCAGTCAGACCTTACTCACTTAGTAATAACAATGACCACTTCCCCCAGCAAATCTAATTTTATTTATTTCTAATGTCTGATGCAGAGACCACTCTTTCTCCATCAATATCTGTACAAATCTCTAAAAAAAAAAAAAAAAAGAAGAAGAAGAAGAAGGATCTGATTGTTTCTTTGGTCATGTTCTTTCCCCAAGTAACAGAGGTCCTATGAACTATACTGTGGATCCCAAAATTCATATGTTAAAGTCCAAACCTGCAATGTGATTATATTTGGAGATAGGTTCTAACAGGAGGTGATCAAAGTTAAATGAGTCCATTTAGTGGTGGAACCCCAATCTTAGAGGGCCAGTACCTGACAAAGATGAGGAAGAAAAACCAGGATGCTTCTCTCTCCACTCACAAACCAAAGAAAGGACATATGAACAGATGGTGATCACCTATAAGCCAGGAGAAGAGGTATCACGATAAAACCTGCCTTATTGGAGCGCGGGCTGTGACGGCACTCAGAGCACAGCCGAGAGGAGCTATGCCACTTCGGAAATCAGGGGCGGCGGCTGAGAGTGCCAGGCTACAACAGAGCAGGAGCAGCTGAGAGGAGCTACCCCGCCCGAGGCCAGGGGCAGCGGCCGGACGGAGCTGCCCCACGCCCCAGGCCAGAGGCGGTGGCCGGGAGGAGCAACCTCATGTCCAAGGAGCAGTGGCTGCGCGGGCGCCAGAGGGCCTAGAGGAACTATTCCACGTTCAAGATCGGGAGGGATAGCTGTGGGGAGATATCCCTCATCCAAGGTAAGGAGCAGCGGCTGCGCTTTCTGGAGCAACCGAGAAGAGATACCCCACGTCCAAGGTAAGAGAAACCCAAGTAAGACGGTAGGTGTTGCAAGAGGGCAGACACACTGAAACCATAATCACAGAAAACTAGTCAATCTAATCACACTAGGACCACAGCCTTGTCTAACATAATGAAACTAAGCCATGCCCTGTGGGGCCGCCCAAGACAGGCAGGCATGGTGGAGAAATCTGACAGAATGTGGTCCACTGAAGAAGGAAATGGCAAACCACTTTAGTATTCTTGCCTTGAGAACCCCATGAGCAGCATGAAAAGGCAAAATGATAGGATACTGAAAGAGGACCTCCCCAGGTCAGTAGGTGCCCAATATGCTACTGGAGATCAGTGGAGAAATAACTCCAGAAAGAATGAAGGAATGGAGCCAAAGCAAAAACAATACCCAGCTGTGGATGTGACTGGTGATAGAAGCAAGCTCCAATGCTGTAAGAGCAAATATTGCATAGGAACCTGGAATGTCAGGTCCATGAATCAAGGCAAATTGGAAGTGGTCAAACAGGAGATGGCAAGAGTGAATTTCGACATTCTAGGAATCAGCAAACTAAAATGGACTAGAATGGGTGAATTTAACTCAGATGACCATTATATCTACTACTGCGGTCAGGAATCCCTTAGAAGACATGGAGTAGTCATCATGGTCAACAAAAGAGTCTGAAATGCAGTACTTGGATGCAATCTCAAAAACAACACAATGATCTCTGTTCGTTTTCCAAGGCAAACCATTCAATATCACAGTAATCCAAGTCTATGCCCCAACCAGTAACACTGAAGAAGCTGAAGTTGAACAGTTCTATGAAGACCTACAAGACCTTTTAGAACTAACACCCAAAAAAGATGTCTTTTTCATTATAGGGGACTGGAATGCAAAAGTAGGAAGTCAAGAAACACTTGGAGTAACAGGCAAATTTGGCCTTGGAGCATGGAATGAAGCAGGGCAAAGACTAATAGAGTTTTCCCAAGAAAATACACTAGTCATAGCAAACACCCTCTTCCAACGACACAAAAGAAAACTCTACACATGGACATCACCAGATGGTCAACACCGAAATCAGATTGATTATATTCTTTGCAGCCAAAGATGGAGAAGCTCTATACAGTCAGCAAAAACAAGACCAGGAGCTGACTGTGGCTCAGATCATGAACTCCTTATTGCCAAATTCAGACTGAAATTGAAGAAAGTAGGGAAAACCACTAGACTATTCAGGTATGACCTAAATCAAATCCCTTAGGATTATACAGTGGAAGTGAGAAATAGATTTAAGGGACTAGATCTGATAGATAGAGTGGCTGATGAACTATGGACGGAGGTTTGTGACATCAGACAGGAGACAGGGATCAAGACCATTTCCATGGAAAAGAAATGCAATAAAGCAAAATGGCTGTCTGAGGAGGCCTTACAAATAGCTGTGAAAAGAAGAGAAGCAAAAAGCAAAGGAGAAAAGGAAAGATATAAGCATCTGAATGCAGAGTTCCAAAGAATAGCAAGGAGAGATAAAAAAGCCTTCCTCAGTGATCAATGCAAAGAAATAGGGGCAAACAGAATGGGAAAGACTAGAGATCTCTTCAAGAAAATTAGAGATACCAAGGGAATATTTCATGCAAAGATGGGCTCGATAAAGGACAGAAATGGTATGGGCTTAACAGAAGCAGAAGATACTAAGAAGAGGTGGCAAGAATACACAGAAGAACTGTACAAAAGTGATCTTCATGACCCAGATAATCACGATGGTGTGATCACTCACCTAGAGCCAGACATCCTGGAATGTGAAGTCAAGTGGGCCTTAGAAAGCATCACTATGAACAAAGCTAGTGGAGGTGATGGGATTCCAGTGGAGCTTTTTCAAATCCTGAGAGATGTTGTGCAAGTGCTGCATCCAATACGCCAGCAAATTTGGAAAACTCAGCAGTGGCCACAGGACTGGAAAAGGTCACTTTTCATTCCAATCCCAAAGAAAGGCAATGCCAAAGAATGCTCAAACTACCACACAATTGCACTCATCTCACACACTAGTAAAGTAATGCTCAAAATTCTCCAAGCCAGGCTTCAGCAATACGTGAACTGTGAACTTCCAGATCTTCAAGCTGGTTTTAGAAAAGGCAGAGGAACCAGAGATCAAATTGCCAACATCCGTTGGATCATGGAAAAAGCAAGAGAGTTCCAGAAAAACATCTATTTCTGCTTTATTGACTATGCCAAAGCCTTTGACTGTCTGGATCACAATAAACTGTGGAAACTTCTGAAAGAGATGGGAATACCAGACCACCTGACCTGCCTCTTGAGAAACCTATATGCAGGTCAAGAAGCAACAGTTAGAACTGGACATGGAACAACAGACTGGTTCCAAATAGGAAAAGGAGTATGTCAAGGCTGTATATTGTCACCCTGCTTATTTAACTTCTATGCAGAGTACATCATGAGAAACACTGGGCTGGAAGAAGCACAAGCTGGAATCAAGATTGCCAGGAGAAATATCAATAACCTCAGATGTGCAGATGACACCACCCTTATGGCAGAAAGTGAAGAGGAGCTAAAAAGCCTCTTGATTAAAGGGAAAGAGGAGAGTGAAAAGTTGGCTTAAAGCTCAACATTCAGAAAACGAAGGTCATGGCCTCTGGTCCCATCACTTCATGGGAAATAGATGGGGAAACAGTGGAAACAGTGTCAGACTTTATTTTGGGGGGCTCAAAAATTACTGCAGATGGTGACTGCAGCCATGAAATTAAAAGACGCTTATTCCTTGGAAGAAAAGTTATGACCAACCTAGATAGCATATTCAAAAGCAGAGACATTACTTTGCCAACAAAGGTCCATGTAGTCAAGGCTATGGTTTTTCCAGTGGTCATATGTGGATGTTAGAGTTGGACTGTGAAGAAAGCTGAGCGCCAAAGAATTGATGCTTTTGAACTGTGGTGTTGGAGAAGACTCTTGAGAGTCCCTTGGACTGCAAGGAGATCCAACCAGTCCATTCTGAAGGAGATCAATCCTGGAATTTCTTCAGAGGGAATGATGCTAAAGCTGAAACTCCAGTACTTTGGCCACCTCGTGCGAAGAGTTGACTCATTGGAAAAGACTGTGATGCTGAGAGGGGTTGGGGGCAGGAGGAGAAGGGGACAACAGAGGATGAGATGGCTGGATGGCATCACGGACTCGATGGACGTGAGTTTGAGTGAACTCCAAGAGTTGGTGATGGACAGGGAGACCTGGGGTTCTGCGATTCATGGGGTCGCAAAAAATCAGACATGACTCAGTGACTGAACTGAACTGATTGGCACTCTAATCTTGGATGTCCCAGCCTCCAGAACTATTAGAAATAAATGTTTGTTTAAGCCACCCAGCCTGTTATATTTTTATGACAGCTCAAAATTCTATTACAAGTAGTGAGAAAATGAAGCAATTTTAAGAAAAAAGAGTTACATTTAAGTAAGAGTTGATATGCTATACAGACTGTTTCTAAAAATACAGAGACTGCATTTCCTAGAGACCATGTTAAATAGCCTGGAGTCTATTTAGCTCTTTTTTCTTTCACCAGAACTTCAGAAGTCACATATTTGGATGTCATAGCTGCAAGGTGGAAGCAGACTGTTTCCCTGATGTCCTCTTTATAGTAGTTTCCCAGTCCACATGAGCCCAGGCTGTAAGCAAGAAAACACCTTTAAACAACAGGCATTTCAGGATTTATTTACCACAATACAGCTGAGCCTAGCCTAACTAATACATCAAGATGAAACTAAACTACTAGACAAGAGTAATGTATAAGGAGGGAAGTTCATTCTAAAGCCTGTGTTTTGTTTGGGAAAACAGTAGCTATATTGACTAACTATGCATATTTAAGACAAATATGATATGAATATAATTTCAAAGAATTACAGGGAAAATGGAAAATAAAGAGAACTCAATCAGTTACACTTAAATATTTAAGGTGAAATAGCATGATATCTGTGATTTTGTTTAAAATTCTAAAACAAAAAGAGAGAGAAGGGTTAAATAAATTATATGTTGCAAAACTGATAATTTCCACATGTATGTGAGAATATATAGGAATTTATCATACTATTTTCCTACTTTTATATATACTAGACTTTTTTTAGATAACAAGTTTTTCCTTAAAGGCCAGAAAAATGGTGGAGCTGGCCTGGGAACAGAACACACTGAGGATGACAGACGAGAAAAGAAGGGAATCAGGTAAGTTGATGAAATCATCAAGCTGCTAATTCAACAAATAAGCAGCCTTAATGTGTTCAAACATGTCCTTGAAAAGGAGATACCAAACAGGATTAAATGTGCAAAGATTTTATTAAGGAAAGGGGAGGAGGTGGGAAAGGCCAGAAGAGCCATCCAATTGCAATACAAGTCTGACTCTTGAGGCAAGAAGGTTTGGATGAAGTGTGCAAGGCGGTCTGGGGATCCACAAGCCAAAGCCAGCTATCAGAGGAGTCCAGTGTCTCCCAGAATCAGATTGCCTAAGCCTCAGTGCCACACTCAGTCATTGGTGGAGAGCAGCCTGTGGGAAGCATGGCTTCCATGAACATGAAGCAATGATTCTCAGAGACCAGCAGCTAAGTTTCTTGATTGATCACACTCTCTGTAGTTAGAAGTCTGCAAGGTACATTCTTATGGCTCTCATTCCTTATTCCTCTATCCCTCTTTTCTGGGGACTTTTTTCTACATAAAGTAGTAAGATTCTTAACTATTTAAGCCAAAGGCATCCTGATTTACTACAAATAAAGTACTCAGAGCCACAATATAATGATAAAATGAGCAGGTCACAAGAAGATTATCATAATTTTAAACTTGCATTTGCCTAACGGCATGACATCTAAATATACAAAGGAATTGCTGCCAGATGTAGGTGACATTAATGAATTCACACTGACAGTTCAATGTTTTAACATCTCTTTCAGTGATTTATAGTTTAATTAAACATAATATTAGTAAAAATATAGGAGAATTAAACATCATAATTAACAAGCTCAAAGCAGTCAAAAAGTTTCACTTATTTTATGTGCACAGAAAAGACAAAAAATAAGAGTTTAGTAGCAAGAATCAATGAATAGCAAATAATCAATGTGCATTTTTTGTACAAGTATTTGGTGCAATAGGTAGGGGAAAGACTACTCTTCCACTCTGTTTATGAAGTGTAATTTATTCAGTCTTTTCTTTTTTAAATTATTATTTTTTAATTTTTTTAATTTTAATTGGAGGCTAATTACTTTACAATATTGTATTGGTTTTGCCATACATCAACATGAATCTGCCATGGGTGTACACGTGTTCCCCATCCTAAACCCCCCTCCCACCTCCCTCCCCATCCCATCCCTCAAGGTCATCCCAGTGCACTAGCCTTGAGCACCATGTCTCATGCATCAAACCTGGACTGGCAATCTGTTTCACATATGATAATACACTTGTTTCCATGCTATTCTCTCAAATCATCCCACCCTTCCCTTCTCCCACAGAGTCCAAATTCTGTTCTTTACATCTGTCTCTTTTGCTGTCTCACATATAGGGTCATTGTTACCATCTTTATAAATTTCATATATATGCATTAATATATTGTATTGGTGTTTTTCTTTCTTACTTCACTCTGTATAATAGGCTCCAGTTTCATCCACCTCATTTAGAACTAATTCAAACTCATTCTTTTTAATAGCTAAGTAATATTTCATTGTGTATATGTACCACTGCTTTCTTATCCATTCATCTACCAATGGACATCTAGATTGCTTCCATGTCCTGGCTATTGTAAACAGTGCTGTGATGAACATTGGGGTACACATGTCTCTTTCAATTCTGGTTTCCTCAGTGTGTATGCCCAGCAGTGGGATTGCTAGGTCCTATGGCAGTTCTATTTCAAGTTTTTTAAGGAATCTCCAACCTGTTCTCCATAGTGGCTGTACTAGTTTGCATTCCCACCAACAGTGTAAGAGGGTTCCCTTTCTCCACACCCTCTCCAGCATTTATTCTTTGTAAACATTTTGATGGCACCCATTCTGACGGGTGTGACGTGGTACCTCATTGTGGTTTTGATTTGCATTACTCTGATAATGAGTGATGTTGAGCATCTTTTCATGTGTTTGTTAGCCATCTGTATGTCTTCCTTGGAGAAATGTCTGTTTAGTTCTTTGGCCCATTTTTTGATTGGGTCACTTATTTTTCTGGAAATAAGCAGCAGGAGTTGCTTGTATACTTTTGAGATTAATTCTTTGTCAGTTGCTCCGTTTGCTATTATTTTCTCCCATTCCTAACGCTGTCTTTTCACCTTGCTTATAGTTTCCTTCATTGTGCAAAAGCTTTTAAGTTTAACTAGGTCCCTTTTTTCTTTTTCTTTTTCTTTTTTTGCTTTTATTTCCATTACTTTGGGAGGGAGGTCATAGAGGATCCTCCTGTGATTTACATCAGAGAGTGTTTTGCCTATGTTCTCCTCTAGGAGTTTTATAGTTTCTGGTCTTATGTTTATATCTCTAATCCATTTTGAGTTTATTTTTGTGTGTGGTGTTAGAAAGTGTTCTAGTTTCATTCTTTCACAAGTGGTTGACCATTTTTCCCAGCACCACTTGTTAAAGAGATTGTCTTTTCTCTATTGTATATTCTTGCCTCCTTTGTCAAAGATAAGGTGTCCATTGGTGCATGAATTTATCTATGGGCTTTCTATTTTGTTCCATTGATCTATGTTTCTGTCTTGCCTGTACCATACTGTCTTAATGACTGTAGCTTTGTAGTATACCCTGAAGTCAGGCAAGTTGATTCCTCCAGTTCCAGTCTTCTTTCTCAAGATTGCTCTGGCTACCAGAGGTTTTTTGTATTTCCATACAAACTGTGAACTTACTTGTTCTAGTTCTCTGAAAATTACTGTTGGTTGCTTGATAGGGATTGCATTGAATCTGTAGATTGCTTTGGGTAGTATACTCATTTTTACTATATTGATTCTTCCAATCCATGAACATGGTATATTTCTCCATCTATTTGTGTCATCTTTGATTTCTTTCATCAGTGTTTTATAGTTTTATATATATAGGTTTTTTGTTTCTTTAGGTAGATTTATTCCTAAGTATTTTATTCTTTTTGTTGCAATGGTGAGTGGAATTGTTTAATTTCTTTTTCTGTTTTCTCATTGTTAGGGTATAGGAATGCAAGGAATTTCTGTTTGTTAATTTTATATCCTACAACTTTACTATATTCATTGATTAGCTCTAGTAATTTTCTGGTGGAGTCTTTAGGGTTTTTTATGTAGAGGATCATGTCATCTGCAAACAGTGAGAGTTTTACTTCTTTTCCAATCTTGATTCCTTTTATTTCTTTTTCTTCTCTGATTGATGTGGCTAAAACTTCCAAAATTATGTTCAATAGTAGTGGTGAGAGTGGGCATCCTTGTCTTGTTCCTGACGTTAGGGGAAATGCTTTCAATTTTTCATCATTGAGGATAATGTTTGCTGTGGGTTTATCATATATGGCTTTTGTTATATTGAAGTATGTTCCTTCTATGCCTGCTTTGTGGAGGGTTTACATCATAAATGGATGTTGAATTTTGTCAAAGGCTTTCTCTGCATCTATTGAGATAATAATATGGTTTTTATCTTTCAATATGTTAATCTGGTATATCACATTGATTGATTTGTGGATATTGAAGAATCCTTGCATCCCTGGGATGAAGCCCACTTGCTCATGATGTATGATCTTTTTAATATGTTCTTGGTTTCTGTTTGCTAGGACTTTGTTAAGATTTTGCATCTATGTTCATCAGTGATATTGGCCTGTAGTTTCTTTTTTCAGTGTGCCATCTTTGTCTGGTTTTTATATTAGTGATGATGGCCTCATAAAATGAGTTTGGAAGCTTACCTTTCTGTGCAATTTTCTAAATTTTGCTCTTCTCTAAATTTTTGGTAGAATTCAGCTGTGAAGCCGTCTGGTCCTGGGATTTTGTTTGTTGGAAGATTTCTGGTTACAGTTTAGATTTCTGTGCTTGTGATGTATCTGTTAAGATTTTCTATTTCTTCCCGGTTCAGTTTTAGAAAGTTATACTTTTCTAAAAATTTGTCCATTTCTTCCAAGTTGTCAATTTTATGGGCATATAGTTGCTAATAGTAGTCTCTTATAATCCTTTGTATTTCTGTGTTGTCTGTTGTGATTTCTCCATTTTCATTTCTAATCTTATTCATTTGATTCTTCTCCCTTTTCTTCTGGATGAGTTTGGCTAATGGTTTGTCTATTTTATTTATCTTTTCAAAGAACCAGATTTCAGCTTTGTTGATTTTTTGCTATGGTCTGCTTTGTTTCTTTTTCATTTATTTTTGCCCTAATTTTTATGATTTCTTTCCTTCTACTAACCCTGGGGTATTCATTTCTCCTTTTTCTAGTTGCTTTAGGTGTAAAGTTAGGTTATTTGATTTTTCTCCTGTTTCTTGAGGTAGGCGTATATTGCTATGAACCTTCCCCTTAGCACTCCTATTACTGAACCCCATAGGTTTTGGGTTGCCGTGTTTTCATTTTCATTAGTTTCTATGCATATTTTAATTTCTTTTTTGATTTCCTCAGATTTGTTGGTTATTCAAAAGTGTATTGTTTAGCCTTCATAGATGTTTGTATTTTTAATAGTTTTTTCTCTGTTCAGTTCAGTTCATTTGCTCAGCTGTGCCCGAATCTTTGCAACCCCATGAATCGCAGCACGCCAGGCCTCCCTGTCCATCACCAACTCCCGGAGTTTACTCAAGCTCATGTCCATTTAGTTGGTGATGCCATCCAGCCATCTCATCCTCTGTCATCCCCTTCTCCTCCTACCGCCAATCCCTTCCAGCATCAGGGTCTTTTCCAATGAGTCAACTCTTCTCATGAGGTAGCCAAAGTATTGGAGTTTCAGCTATATCATCAGTCTTTGAGAACCCCATGAACAGTATGAAAAGGCAAAATGATAGGATACTGAAAGAGGAACCACCAAGGTCGGTTGTGCCCAATATGCTACTGGAGATCAGTGGAGAAATAACTCCAGAAAGAATGAAGGGATGAAGCCAAAGCAAAAATAATACTCAGTTCTGGATATGACTGGTGATAGAAGCAAGGTCTGATGCTGTAAAGAGCAAATTTGCACAGAAACCTGGAATGTTAGGTCCATGAATCAAGGCAAATTGACAGTGGTCAAACAGGAGATGGCAAGAGTGAATGTCAACATTCTAGGAATCAGCGAACTAAAATGGACTGGAATGGGTGAATTTAACTCAGATGACCATTACATCTACTACTGTGGGCAGGAATCCCTCAGAAGAAATGGAGTAGCCATCATGGTCAACAAAAGAGTCCAAAATGCAGTACTTGGATGCAATCTCAAAAACAACACAATGATCTCATTTCCAAGGCAAACCATTCAATATCACGGTAATCCAAGCCTATGCCCCAACTAGCAATGCCGAAAAAGCTGAAGTTGAATGGCTCTATGAAGACCTACAAGACCTTTTAGAACTAACACGCAAAAAAGATGTCCTTTTCATTATAGGAGACTGGAATGCAAAAGTAAGAAGTCAAGAAACCCCTGGAGTAACAGGCAAATTTGGCCTTGGAGTACAGAATGAAGCAGGGCAAAAACTAATAGTGTTTTGCCAAGAGAACGCACTGGTCATAGTAAACACCCTCTTCCAACAACACAAGAGAATACTCTACACATGGACATCACCAGATG
Source organism: Oryx dammah (assembly GCF_014754425.2). Classification (NCBI taxonomy): domain Eukaryota; kingdom Metazoa; phylum Chordata; class Mammalia; order Artiodactyla; family Bovidae; genus Oryx; species Oryx dammah. The sequence goes on along the minus strand of NW_024080603.1, from coordinate 5,201,565 downwards.
GTCAACACCGAAATCAGATTGATTATATTCTTTGCAGCCAAAGATGGAGAAGCTCTATACAGTCAGCAAAAACAAGACTGGGAGCTGACTGTGGCTCAGATCGTGAACTCCTTATTGCCAAATTCAGACTGAAATTGAAGAAAGTATGGAAAACCACTAGACCATTCAGGTATGACCTAAATCAAATCCCTTATGATTATATACTGGAAGTGAGAAATAGATTTAAGGGACTAGATCTGATAGACAGAGTGCCTGATGCTGAACTATGGACAGAAGTTCATGACATTGTACAGGAGAAAGTGATAAAGACCATCCCCAAGAAAAAGAAATGCAAAAAAGCAAAATGGCTGTCTGAGGAGGCCTTACAAATAGCTTTGAAAAGAAGAGAAGCAAAAAGCAAAGGAGAAAAGGAAAGATATAAGCATCTGAATGCAGAGTTCCAAAGAATAGCAAGGAGAGATAAGAAAGTCTTCCTCAGCAATCAATGCAAAGAAATAGAGGCAAACAATAGAATGGGAAAGACT
>NW_024080603.1:5148463-5200641 GCF_014754425.2 Oryx dammah | reverse complement strand
TTTTCATTCCAATCCCAAAGAAAGGCAATGCCAAAGAATACTCAAACTACCACACAATTGCACTCATCTCACACTAGTAAAGTAATGCTCAAAATTCTCCAAGCCAGGCTTCAGCAATACGTGAACTGTGAACTTTCAGATGTTCAAGCTGGTTTTAGAAAAGGAAGAGGAACCAGAGATCAAATTTCCAACATCCACTGGATCATCAAAAAAGCAAGACAGTTCCAGAAAAACATATGTGTCTGCTTTATTGACTATGCCAAAACCTTTGACTGTGTGGATCACAATAAACTGTGGAAAATTCTTAAAGAGATGGGAATACCAGACCACCTGACCTGCCTCTTGAGAAACCTATATGCAGGTCAAGAAGCAACAGTTAGAATTGGACATGGAAAACAGACTGGTTCCAAATAGTTAAAGGAGTACATCCAGACTGTATATTGTCACCCTGCTTATTTAACTTATACACAGAGTACATCATGAGAAACGCTGGACTGGAAGAAGCACAAGCTGGAATCAAGATTGCTGGGAGAAATATCAATAACCTCAGATATGCAGATGACATCACCTTTATGGCAGAAAGTGAAGAGGAACTAAAATGCCTGTTGATGAAAGTGAAAGAGGAGAGTGAAAATGTTGGCCTAAAGCTCGACATTTAGAAAATGAAGATCATTGCCTCTGGTCCCATCACTTCATGGGGAATAGATGGGGAAACAGTCGAAACAGTGATACCCCTCATCCAAGGTAAGTAGTAGTGGCTGCCCTTTGCTGGAGCAGCCGTTAAGAGATACCCCACAACCAAGTTAGGAGAAACCCAAGTAAGATGGTAGGTGTTGCAAGAGGGCATCAGAGGGCAGACACACTGAAACCATAATCACTGAAAACTAGTCAATCTGATCACACAGACCACAGCCTTGTCTAACTCAATGAAACTAAGCCATGCAGTGTGGGGCCACCCAAGACGTATGGGTCATGGTGGAGTGGTCTGACAGAATGTGGTCCACTGGAGAAGGGAACAGCAAACCACTTCAGTATTCTTGCCTTCAGTATTCATGAACCCCTGCAGTTGACATCTAATCTTACCACACTGTGATTAGAAAAGATGCTTGAGATGATTTCAATTTTTTTGAATTTACCAAGGCTAGATTTATGGCCCAGGATGTGATCTATCCTGGAGAAGCTTCGATGTGCACTTGAGGAAAAGGTGAAATTTATTGATTTATTGAGAAATGTCCTATATCAATTAGGTCTAACTGGTCTATTGTATCATTTAAAGTTTGTGTTTCCTTGTTAATTTTCTGTTTAGTTGATCTATCCATAGATGTGAATGGGGTATTAAGTTTCACACTATTATTGTGTTACTGTTAATTTCCCCTTTCATATCTGTTAGCATTTGCCTTACATATTGTGGTGCTCCTTTGTTGGGTGCATATATAATTGTTATATCTTCTTGGATTGATCCTTTGATCATTATGTAGTGTCCTTCTTTGTCTCTTTTCATGGCCTTTATTTCAAAGGCTATTTTATCTGATATGAGTATTGCTACTCCTGCTTTCTTTTGGTCTCCATTTGCATGAAATATCTTTTTCCAGCCCTTCACTTTCAGTCTGTATGTGTCCCTAGCTTTGAGGTGGGTCTCTTGTAGACAGCACATATAGGGGTCTTGTTTTTGTATCCATTCAGCCAGTCTTTGTCTTTTGGTTGGGGCATTCAGCTCATTTACATTTAAGGTAATTATTGATAAGTATGATCCCATTACCCTTTACTTTGTTGTTTTGGGTTTGAGTTTATAAATCATTTCTGTGTTTCCTGTCTAGAGAAGATCCTTTAGCATTTGTTGCAGAGCTGGTTTGCTGATGCTGAATTCTCTGAAGGAGATGGGAATATCAGACCATCTGACCTGCCTCTTGAGAAACCTGTATGGTCAGGAAGCAACAGTTAGAGCTGGACATGGAACAACAGACTGGTTCCAAATAGGAAAAAGTATGTCAAGGCTGTATATTGTCACCCTGCTTATTTAACTTCTATGCAGAGTACATCATGAAAATGCTGGGCTGGAGGAAGCACAGGCTGGAACCAAGATTGCTGGGAGAAATATCAATGACCTCAGATATCCAGATGACACCACCCTTATGGCAGAAAGTGAAGAAGAACTAAAATGCCTCTTGATGAAAGTGAAAAAGTTGGCTTAAAGTTCAACATTCATAAGATCATGGCATCTGGTCCCATCACTTCATGGGAAATAGATGAGGAAACAGTGGCTGACTTTATTTTGGGGGTTCCAAAATCACTGCAGATGGTGATTGCAGCCATGAAATTAAAGGATGCTTACTCCTTGGAAGGAAAGTTATGACCAACCTAGACAGCATATTGAAAAGCAGAGACATTACTTTGTCAACAAAGGTCCATCTAGTCAAGGCTATGGTTTTTCCAGTGGTCATGTATGGATGTGAGAGTTGGACTATAAAGAATGCTGAGTGCTGAAGAATTGATGCTTTTGAACGGTGTTGGAGAAGACTCATGAGAGTCCCTTGGACTGCAAGGAGATCCAACCAGTCCATCCTAAGGAAATCAGTCCTGAATATTCATTGGAAGGACTGATGCTGAAGCTGAAACTCCAATACTTTGGCCAGCTGATGCAAAGAGGTTACTCATTTGAAAAAACCCTGATGCTGGGAAAGATTATGGGCAGGAGAAGAGGGTGACAGAGGATGAGATGGTTGGATGGTATCACCAACTCAATGGACATGGATTTGGGGGAACTCTGGGAATTGGTGATGGACAGGGAGTCCTGGTGTGCTGCGGTTCATGGGGTCGCAAAGAGTCAGACATGACTGAGCAACTGAACTGAACTGAACTGAATTCTCTCAGCTTTTGCTTGTCTGTAAAGCTTTTGATTTCTCCTTCATATTTGAATGAGAACCTTGCTGGGTACAGTAATCGGGGTTGTAAGGTTTTCTCTTTCATCACTTTAATTGTGTCTTTCCATTCCCTTCTGGCTTGAAGAGTTTCTATTGAAAGATCAACTATTATCCCTATGGGAATCCCCTTGTGAGTTATTTGTTGTTTTTCCCTTGATGCTTTTAATACTTGTTCTTTGTGTTTGATCTTTGTTAATTTGATTAATATATTTCTTGGGGTGCGATGCCTTGAGTTTATCCTGTTTGGGACTTTCTGGGTTTCTTGGACTTGGGTAACTATTTCCTTCCCCATTTTGGGAAGTTTTCAACTATTATCTCCTCAAGCATTTTCTCATGGCCTCTCTTTTTGTCTTCTTCTTCTGGGACTCCTATGATTCAAATGTTGGGGTGTTTAACATTGTCCCAGAGGTCTCTGAGGTTGTCCTCATTTCTTTTAAATCTTTTTTCCTCTCTGCTTCATTTATTTCCACCATCCTATCTTCCACCTCACTTATCCTATCTTCTCTCTCAGTTATTCTACTGTTGGTTCCCTCCAGAGTGCTTTTGACCTCAGTTATTGCATTATTCATTATTGATTTACATTTTTTATTTCTTCTAGGTCCTTGTTAAACTTTTCTTGCATCTTCTCAGTCCTTGTCTCCAGACTATTTATCTGTATATCCATTTTGTTTTCAAGATTTTGGATCATTTTTACTATCATTATTCTGAGTTCTTTTTCAGGTAGACATCCTATCTCCTTTTCTTTTATTTGGTTTGGTGGGCTTTTATTTATTTATTTTTTTCTCTGTAAATCTCTAGAAGTTTCTTTTTTTTTTTAATTTATTTATTTATTTTTAATTTTTACTTTACAATTCTGTATTGGTTTTGGCATAGATTGACATGAATCCACCACAGGTGTACATGCGTTCCCAAACATGAACCCCCTCCCACCCCCCTCCCCACAGGGTGTGAGGATTTGAGAGAATGGTGGGCTTTTATCATGTTCCTTTACCTGCTGTATATTTCTCTGCCTTTTCATCTTAAGTTGCTGTGTTTGGGGTGGCCTTTCTGTATGCTGGAAATTTGTGATTCCTCTTTATTGTGGAGGTTCCTCCCTGTTGGTGTGGTTGGATGAGTGGCTTGTCAAGGTTTCCTGGTTAGGGAAGCTTGCATCGGTGTTCTGGTGGGTAGAGATGAACCTCTTCTCTCTGGAGTGCAATGAACTGTCCAGTAGTGAGTTTTGAGGTGTCTGTGGGTTTGGTGTGACTTTTGGCCACCTGTATGTTTGTGCTCAGTGTTATGTTCCTGCATTGTTGGAGAATTAGCTTGGTATGTCTTTGCCTGAAACTTGTTGGCTCTTGGGTGGAGCTTGGTTTCAGTGTACATATGGAGGCTTTCAGATAAGCTCTTGTTGATTAATGTTCCCTGCAGTCAGGAGTTTTCTGGTGTTCTCAAGTTTTGGATTTAATCCTCCTGCCTCTGGCTTTCAGTCTTATTCTTACAGTAACCTCAAGACTTCTCCATCCATATAGCACCAATGATAAAACATCTAGGTTAATGGTGAAAATATTCTCCACAGTGAGGGACACCCAGAGAGGTTCACAGAGTTACATGGGGAAGAGAAGAGGTAGGAGGGAGATAGAGGTGAGCAGAAGGAGAAGAGGGGGAATCAAAATGGGAGGAAGAATCTAGCCAGTAATCAATTCCCTATTTGCTCACCACAGTCTGGAACACTCAGAGAGTTTCATGGAGTTCCACAGAGAAGAGAAGAGGAAGGAAGGAGATAGAGGTGACCAGAAGGAGAAGAAAGTGAAGTCTCTCAGTCGTGTCCAACTCTGCGACCCCGTGGACTGTAGCCCACCAGGCTCCTTCATCCATGGGGTTCTCCAGGCAAGAATACTGGAGTGGGTTGCCATTTCCTTCTCCAGGGGATCTTCCTGACCCAGGAATTAAACCCACGTTTCCCGCATTGCAGGCAGACGCTTTAACCTCTGTGCCACCAGGGAAGCAAAGGGGAAGTCAAAAGGAGAGAGACCAATCTAGCCAGTGATCAGTTCCCTAAGTGTTCTCCACAGCCTGAAATACCCAAAGAGATTCATAGGGTTAAGTAGAGAAGAGAAGGGGGAGGGAGGAGACTGAGGTGACCTGGGGGAGAAAAGGGAGTGTTAAAAGGGGAGAGAGCAATTAAGCCAGTAATCACACTCCTAAGTAAAAATGGGTACTGAAGATAGGATTCTTAAAGGTACAAAATTGATAGCAAATACCGAAAAGCAAAAGTTAAAAATATAGAGTAGAGGTTAGACTCTCAAAAATGCAATATTAAAAAAAAAAATCACAAAATTTATTTTAAAATATATATGAAATTTGCTTTAAAAATAGGGTCTTTTGCAAGGTAATAGTAGGTTTTAAAAATGAAAATTAAAGGAGTAAAAAAGAACTTAAAAATTAAAAAAAAATAAAAAATGATAATAGTAAAATATATCTAGGAATTTCTCTGGAGCTGTTGAGGGCAGTGTGGGGTCAGTTCAGTTTCAGATAGTTCCTTGTTCAAGCTTATACTTCTTCTCAAAGTCTATAGGTCCCTTGCAATGTAGTCAATGCTAACTACAGGGTTTTAATATGTGGTACCTGTCACTTCCAAAGCAGTTCCCTCTTCTTTATTTATTTTGGCTCCCTCTGTTTTCAAGTCTCTTCAGTATCTAACTTCGGCCCTGGCACAAGGGGGTGAAGCTGGTCATTTATTTGGGCTCACTTGTTCAATTGTGCTGCAGGGAAGGAGGAACACTGCAAACAAATATCACTGGCGTGTATGGGGAGTGCTTGCAGTGTCTGGGCCACACTGGGTTTGCCCCTGCTCACGGTGTGTGTGCTTTCCCAGTCTACACTGCTAAGGCTCCAGGCTGCTCTGCAGGGGTACTGTCTAAAGTGGGCCCTGGGTTGTGTGCACTTCCCAGGTCTAAGCCACTCAGGTTCGGGTTGTCAGGTACCCCACAAAGGCACAGACTCAGTTGGGCCTGCATCTTGTGCCCTTCCCAGGTCCGAGCAGCTCAGGCGATCAGATGCTTGGCAAGCACACTCTCCCCAGGGGGGTGGTGGGGAGGGGTGCGTCTTATCACCTCCCTGGTCCCGGCTGCTTGGTTTCCTGGGTGCGCAGCAGGAGCGCCTCTCAGGTGTGCTGTGTGTTTCTTCTGGGGCGCTGATCTCTGGCTGCAACCCTCCTGGTGGATGTCAACTGTCCAGGATCCCAGGAAGACTTGGTTAGCAACTGGGAGCCTCCTGGCAGTTTGGTAGAGGATGCTGTCTCTGGGGCCATTTGCCCCTTGTCTTCCAGCTCTGGCTGTCGCTCGCCTGCCTCCCTGCCTCTGGCGGGGGATGGGCCGGTCCACCACCGGCTAGCTCTCCTCTGGTATTTGCTCAGTCCTTTGTTCTGTGAGCAGGCCTGCAGTACCTTAGGTTAGAGTTTTTCCCAAGAAAGTTCTCTCTCTCTCTCTGGCTACCCCACAATTTGGATTGCTATCTCACATCAGCTCCCTCAGATTGCCCTCAGGGCATTCAGGCCTGGTCTGGGATACTTCTTCGCTGGGATTTGCGGTTAGGTGCCTAATCTGTGGGTTTTACTTATTTTTTTCCTCCCAGTTATGTTGCCCTCTGAAATTCCAAAACTCCCTACAGACCTGCCATTGAGAGGGTTTCCTGGTGTTTGGAAACCTCCTCTTTTACAACTCCCTCCCCAGGAGGGGTCTCCATCCCTAACTCTTTTGTCTCTCTTTTTATCTTTGATATTTTGTCCTACCTCCTTTCAAAGACAATGGGCTGCCTTTCTGGGTTCCTGGTGTCCTCCACCAGCGTTCAGAAGTTGTTTTGTGGTATTTGCTCAGTGTTCAAATGATCTTTTGATGAATTTGTGGGGGAGAAAGTGATCTCCCCATCCTATACCTCTGCCATCTAGGACCGCCCCTGTTCAGTCTTTTCAAAGGATATATTAGCAAGTACCAATCAAAATATACACTACATATACTTTTTGTCAAAGGAACACATGCATATGGAAGTCTACAAAATAATTTGGCAATGTTTGTGCTGAAAAGCCAAAATCCCACCATCCCAATCCCAACTTTATCCACATCCCATCCTGACCTAGGCAAGCTCTTAATTGTTCCTGTTTTTAGTTCCATTACCCATATAGTTTTTATTTCCATGACTCTAGACAATAAGCTATCCCACTCTTCTTGATTTATCAACATTATTAAACTATCTATTGGCTTTCCTGACAGTTCAGCTGGTAAAGAATCCACCTGCAACGCAGAAGACCCCAGTTCCTTTCCTAGGTCAGGAAGATCAGCTGCAGAAGGGATAAGCTACCCACTCCAGTGTTCTTGAGCTTTTCTTGTGGCTCAGCTGACAAAGAATCTGCCTGCAATGTGGGAGACCTGGATTCGATCCCTGGGTTGGGAAGATCTCCTGGAGAAGGGAAAGGCTACCCACTCCAGTATTCTGGCCTAGAGAATTCCATGGACTGTATAGTCCACGGGGCCGCATAGAGTCAGACACGACTGAGCAACTTTCACTTTCATTAGCTACATAATTTAGAAAATGAAAATTTTCTCATTTTTATTTTTCCTACTTTTAAAAATAGCCTGCAAGGATATACAGATATAGATACAATAGGGACATAGATAGAAAGATAAATAGATAGAGAGAGAGATACAGAGATTGATAAATCAGTAGATAGGTAGACAGATTCTATCACACATCTTACTTAAACCTTATTATTCCATTAACTTTATACATTAGCCTTTGAGCTTCACTTTGAGCCTCCTTATCCATTCCCCACTTTTCCTTACCCTCAGTATACCCCAGCCTCCATAGGTGCACTTGTACTTTAATATCATCAAAATGTTTAACTCTTACATTTTTTGAAATATAATAAAAAGCCAAAGCTTTAATGCTTTCACCATAGAGATGCTCCAAAAATTAACTTCTAAAAGATAGGAAGCTGCCTGCAGAATTAGGGAAGATGAGAACATAAGAGGAAAACCACTGGCATCACAGGACCTGGGTTCTAAAACCACCTCTGTCTCTAACTAACCATTGCTCATGGTCCTGGAGAAGTCACTTCTGCAGTCTCATTTCTTCATATGCAAAATGAAGGATCTGGCCTAGGCTGATAGTCTAGAACCTTTCAGCAATGTGAGGAAAAATGAAAATAGAATAGTATTGCTTGATTCAGATGCCAAAGAGGAAAAGTACACCCATAACTTAGAAAATAAGTTGAGGCTAAAGTAAGGAGTATATCAACAGGACCTTTATTCATATCACTGGAGTTTGATGCATTTCAGCTCCAGTGGTATGCAGAGATGGCATATTTATTCCACTCTTTCAGTTAGAAAAATTAAAATGCAAATATATGGAAATTATGGACATTATAAATGAGAACAAGAAAGAAAAATAAAATCCTGATTATGGGTTGGATGAAAGGACACTATCAGAATCCTGAAATGAAATCCAAATATCCATGCTTAGAGAACCACAACCAATATAAATCCCCTTTCTCGCCCCTGCATTTCTAAGTTGCCACCTGGAGTCTCTACCATCAGTTAGTGCTCAGTACTCCTGGCTGCATTATCTCATGTATGTAGGAGGCACAGAATCTCAATCCACAAAACTCAACTATGCCAAAATGCAACTTTGTTTTCTATATATGACCTGACTTTCTATCTCAAACTTTCCATTCCCACTTTTGGCAGAAACTTGAATTTGACACTTCTGGGTAAAAATCAACCAAGTCAGGGTTTTCATAACTCTTATCCTCAGAGTTGCAGTTAAATTCCAAGTACAAAGAAAGGACAAAGACTGTGTGTGGTACTTAGCATCAGAGCCTGGGAAATGACCATCATCATTGTCTAATCAGTCTGCACTGGCATCTACTGAAGCGTCCTGGATCACTCTAGTCACTGATCGGCGCCCTGCACAGCCTGTGTGGTCCCTGGCCAGCCACGCTCTCCAACACCATTGCCACATCAGCCAAGCTGCACACTCCTCATTCCGATGAGAGGCTCCCCCACATCCTGGGGCCTCCTTCAGTTCTTCCTCTGGCCCTGTCAGCGAGTATGTGGAAAAGGTCTAGGAGTTCTCCTCTGCCCATCTCAGACTGTAAGAAGCCTGATAGCTCTGTCAGACCCTGCCTGTCTGGATTCAGCTGTCAGCACTTCAATTCTCCTGCTCTTGCCACACAATGAGGGGTGCTGGGTACTCTTTGTCTTGTCTTTCCTGATCCATCAGTATGAAGGACAGGTCTTCCCAGACCTTGGATCACACATTCTCTCACACCTCTGCCCTTAGCCAGGGAAGGTGCCCAATGCCACATCCAGCCCTCTTTACTCCCTTCTGCTTTGCCAACATCTTCAATGTACAGGTGAAATAAGCAAGGCCCAGAGAGGTTCGCACACAGGCCTTGACCACACAGCTTATCATCTCTTTTGATTCCAGTTTCCTCACTAACTTACTTCTCTGTTTGTTAAATAAACTTTTGCTGAGTTCCACAATTACCATTCACCAAGAATAAAATGATAGCACTGCCTTTGAACAACTCACACTCTAGTGAAGGCTGTAACAGTTGTAAACAGATAATGATGATATACTTAAATAATTGGCCAAACAGATATATGAACAAGTGACGTGACGGCTACAGTGGGAGCTCTCTGGTTGGTTCCCTACCAGAAATCCCACCCATCCTGACACTTTTTCTTCTGTTAGGAAACAAAGACAATTAACAGATTGATCCCTAGCTGTTATTCTCTAAGCAGTCAGTAAAATCACAACAACTTTTCCCAGAAAATGGACCACATATATTCAACAAGTGGAGGAAATAGTATTGCCTAAATATCGCTTACTTGTCCTTTTTCTGTCTCTGAATTCCTAAAAGAAATTCATTTCTTCTTCTAAAATTTTTGTATAGAAATCTTACATTTCTTTTTTTTTTTTTTTTTTTACTTTATTTTACTTTACAATACTGTACTGGTTTTGCCATACATTGACATGAATCAGCCACGGGTGTACATGAGTTCCAATCCTGAATCCCCCTCCTACCTCCCACCCCATATCATCTCTCTGGATCATCCCCGTGCACCAGCCCCAAGCATCCTGTATCCTATATTGAACATAGATTGGCAATTCGTTTCTTACATGATAGTATACATGTTTCAACGCCATTCTCCCAAATCATCCCACCCTCTCCCTCTCCCTCAGAGTCCAAAAGTCCATTCTATACACCTGTGTCTCTTTTGCTGTCTCGCATACAGGGTTATCATTACCATCTTTCTAAATTCCATATATATGTGTTAGTATACTGTATTGATGTTTTTCTTTCTGGCTTACTTCACTCTGTATAATAGGCTCCAGTTTCATCCACCTCATTAGAACTGATTCAAATGTATTCTTTTTAATGGCTGAGTAAGAATAAATAGAAAACTGTCCTACAATATCCAAAAACATTCAAGTGCAAAGTGACAGAAGATAGCCCTGGGTCCACATTTCTGCCATGAGCAAAAGAATGAAAAAGTCAGGACCCCACTCCATCCTCAGTGTGAAAGAACAGCCCAGTTAGCTCTGCAGACATTTCAGCATTCAGCATTGCAAACTCTCTCTCCAGCAGTTCTGGGGCCCAGAATAGTTCAGACAGTGGGCAGAGGCAGAGCAGTGAGTACTTTGACATCACTTGGTACAGGTCCCAGTTGCTTGGAATTTCTGACTCACTAAAATCGGAATATTTAAAGTATAGTCTATCCCAGAGAAGGAAGACAGCCAAGAAAACAGTGGTCCAGAAGAAGAAAGCTGCTCTCATCAGATAAAGGTTGAGCCAGTGAGCAGACCAGTAAGCTGGAAGTGAAATAGTAGTGGAGGGAGCATTGTCAGAGGAGAAGCAGGCAGCTTAGTTCACCAACTCTGAAAAGCAGCTCTAGATGTGGAAGGCAGTGGGTGGCTGTTGTGAACAGAAGTCATGGGGCAGTCAAAGGAGAAAAATAAAGCTGCTGGCAGGAAAGCTAAGAAACTATGCCAGGCAGAGTCCCAAACCAAGCCCGGATTACAGCTAAGAAGCAGGTACACCCTGGGACACCCTCAAGAGGAAGAAAGAATGAGTAAATCAAATAACTGCAACTACTTATGGACACTTCTATGGCCCCAAAAGATGTAGGGACACTTCCCAGTTAGTTACTGAAAGAGTGGCTGTCAATTGTGCTTCACTAAAGGAGATGTAGGGCTTCCCTGCTGGCTCAGTGGTAAAGAATACTCCTGCCAATGCAGGAGACATGGGTTCGATCCCTGATCCAGGAAGATCCCACATGCCATGGAGCAACTAAACTCGTGTGCCACAACTACTGAGCCTGTGCTCTAGAGCCGGGGAGCTGCAACTACTGAAGCCCACTGTGCTCCAGAGCCCATGCTCTGCAGTAAGATAAGCCACTTCAGTGAGAACCCTATGCACGGCAACTAGAGATTAGTGCCTGTGCCCCACAGCTAAAGAAAAGCCCACGCAGCAGGGAAGACTCAGAGCAGACAAAAATAAAATAAAAGAATAAATAACTTAAAAAGAAAAAGGAGATGTGGGTACAAATAAAGACTAGGTTTGGACAGTTGAGGAAAAGGCCAAGAAAAACAGAGGAAATGGTTGCAGTGAACAAGAGGTACAGAACCAAAGGAGAAGCTATGTGCTATAGAGGGAAGGACTTGTGTAGGAACTGCTTCAGAGAAGTGGCCACATTTGAAAGGCATCAAGGTGGAAAGGATGAAAAGAGAGAATGGTGGGAAAACCAAGAAAAGGAAAGAGCACAGAAAATAAACTTCATGTGTTCCTATGACTACAGAAGGGACCCAAAGGAAATAGCCTAGAACCAAGGGAAAAATTGGAAGGTAGGGAAAGAAAAAGTGTCCCAGATGAAATGAACAGAGGCACCTATAGGAAGCCCCAAAAGTCATAACTAAAGAAATAGCTAAAACTGGAATGTGCTTATAGATTTGAAATCTGAGAAGACAGGGAGAGTTGTAAACACCTAGTATTTTAGCTTTTATTTATCATGTCGGTGACAATCAAATCAGATCACAGATGTAAACAAGCCACCAAAAGTATACACATAGGTTTACAGTTTTAAGTTACTGTTTTGTGATATTATTAACAATATGAATAAAACATATCCATTATCCAGAAAGCTACCAAAACATGACTTACTCAGGTAAACTCAAGAGCAGCCTTTGTTGTGCTTCTAGCACTTAGCACTAACGCAAAGAAACCATTAGGATGAGCCAGACATGAGGTCATTCAGGAAGTCAGAAATTAAATGGCCCAGGGGATGGAGGGCCCACTCATGGGTTAATAGCAGAAATTCAACTCTCATTCCCCAGGGGTATTTCATGCTCTCTATGCTTCTTTTTCAATATCTTATCCAGTTGCCCAAGGTAACCATAGCACTGAGTGCCAGACATGGCCAGCTGTCTCCCCAAAATATGTTTTCTCTTTTGTTCTTTACTCCATATTTCTCCCCAGATTTTAGCTTAATAAATGATTGACCAGCTCAAGTGCACATTTCTCAGCTTCTCTTGCAGCTATCTGTGCCAGGCGATTATGTTCTGGTCAATGGGATGAGCAAGAAAGTGATACTTGCAACTTACGGGCTGTGTGTTCCACATTATTCCCCTTTCCACTGGTCAGAATATGGTTATAATGACGAGAACCACAGTATCCATCTTAGACTGTAAAATTTGGAAAAAGTGCACTGAGGATAGCAGAGCAATAAGACAGGGGGAGCCTGGATCCTCAATAGTCTGAAACCACCTATCAGGCCTGTACTGCTTATATCCAGACTGCTTCATGAGAGAAAGTGAATTTATATCTTCTTTAAGCTACCATTATTTGGGCCTTTGTTAGCAGCCGTACCAATATCATAACTAAAACATCATCTTTTATGTAATAAGCCTGAATTTTTCAATCCACTTACTCAAATGTGCAAGAAATGCAAGTTAATTAGTCATTATGGCAACTTAACCTCTATTTCAAGCTCCATCTAATTTGATGGTGGGAAAAAAGTCATCTCAATCAAATTAGAACTTTCTCAGCCAATCAAGGTTTTCTCCACTAATTTAGGGTTTTCTTCACTCCTGGTCCTCTGAGAGTCTTTATATGTGAAGAGGGACTTATGAACTTGGCCACAATAAAGACATGCTGACATTTTTTAAGTTGTAAGTTGGCTAGATATTGAGATTTCTCTAGTCCTGAAGTTCATGGGACATCTATTCACAGGTTCCCATACATGTAAGGCTCTGCCATGTATACTGGCCTTTTCTCAGCTACGTCCAGATTACTGGCACCCACTTGGGAAAATGACATCTTACTGTTCCCACACCCCATCCAGGGTGCCTCACCCAGTGTTGTCCTTCAGGGCCCTCTGCCTCGGCAGCCTATGTGGATGCCTGATCCCTGCTCTTGCATGTTATAATAGCGATGCAAAAGGAAGCCGGACATAGCCCCTTCGATTCTTAGATTCATAAACTTTCCTAGTCTTTTTCTTACCACCTTCTCCAACAATTTTTTAAAATTTCAAATTTAATATAATTTTTTTGATAACTGCTGTGACAATCCACCCTAGAGGAATTGAGCCCTAATATTATTACTGCATTTTTGGCAAAACAATATCCTATTCAGATTTTCAACATTTACAATTCACCAACCGCAGTTCAGTGGGCTTAACAGTATATTTATGCTTAGTTAAGCCTTTCCTCTGACATCTTATATTCAGTATAATTCAATTATGTGTGACCAAATCTCTGCATAATATTTTTTGGCTCCCCCGAATACCAAGTTAATATCCTTATATCCATGAATGTCAGGCTTGGTTATGTGTATTTGTTAGGGGTTGAAAGGGTAGGAACTTTACATTTTCATGAATTCATCTCAAGTTTCATCTGTTTTTCCACATGGGCCAGGATCATAAGCATGATGTATTAAGTGATACTAAAGAGAAAAGGACGAGGGACAGTCAGCTGTTTGACCACCTCCACGTTGACCTTTCCCTCTGCTCTACCTGGGTTCCTGTCATGATTATGCCCTGAATTATGTCATCAGTGGCATCTGCCCTTCCTCCCTAATCCCAGTTTCAAGCCTGCCACTCTCTAACCATGACCCTTAACTGGTCCAGAAGATTTTCTCAAGAACTCCTTCTGATTTCTTAATGACCTCAAAACCACTTTTTCACTGTCCATTAGCTAATTACCCATTAGCTTCCCTTTTGTTCTCATCCATCCTTGATTCTAGGGCCCATCATAATAATCCCTTCCTTGCTAATACCCTCAACGCCCTGGCTGCTCTCTATCTGTCATCCTCGCCTGGGAAAACCCTAGTCCTCTATAAGTTACCTTTTATCTTTCCAGTGTCTTTAGCTGAGGAGCTGTATAGTGACAGCTTAAGTTAATAACTGAGTTCATTCACTCATTCATTCATTTATTAAATATTTCTCTAGCATCTGCTATTTACCAGGCCATTCAGACAACACGGAGACAGACAAGGCAGTTGCTTTCTGGAGCCTATATTCTAATCGACATGACTTGCTTGAAGTTTATGAACTCAAATGCACTCTTATGAAAGGTCAGCAACTTTATGATTACTTTTTTGTATGCTTCCCACTGTGTGATTTGATCATTTTATACCTCTGCTTTCTTTCAAATCACCCATTCTCCCTGTTCTATCCATATCCTTGCCTTATGATCTTGCCTCCTTCTTCACTGACAAAAAATAGACAAATTAACAGCCACAGGCCTCATCATATACTGAAGTCTGTCTTCTGTTAACAAAGGAGGTTTTCCTCCTTCTCTCAAAACCAATCCCTATCCCTATGCTCTGGATCAAGGACTTTTTCTTCCCTTATTAACTCTCTGGAAGAATAGTCCCGTGACATATAAACATGACCTCTTGAAATTCAACTTTTAAAAGTCCTCCTTTTTCCATGACCTCAATAAAACTAAATTATCCAAAAAGATGTCTATAAATACAATGTCAATTTACTCATTCCCATGCACTTTTCAATCCATTCTAATATAATCCCAACATAGCACCACCCAATTCAACCCCACCATTCCGCTGGATGGCTCTTATCACAGTCACCAACCCCTTCTCCATGTTGCCCAACAAAACCCTCTTCATCCTACTAGACCTCATGTCAGCACTCAGCTCGTTGATAATTCTCTCCTCCTTGAAACACTCTTTCATCTCCTGGTTTCTATGCTTGCCAGGACTTCCTTTGCCATGTTAATCACTCCTTTTCAATCTCCTTTGCAGCTCTTTACCTGAGCTTTAAAGCACTGGTTCTCTCTAGGCTCTTCTCTTCCCACACATTTCCTAGTTGATCTTCTCCTTAATGTAGCTTGAAAGAAAATGAAAGTGTTAGTTGCTTCAGTCTTGTCCAACTCTTTGCAACCCTATGGATTGTAGACCACCCGGCTTCTCTATCTATGGAATTCTCCAGGCAAGAACACTGGAGTGGGTTGCCATTCCCTTCTTAAAAGTGAGAGAGAGAGAGAGAGAGAGAGAGAGAGAGAGAGTGAGTGTGAGTGAGTGAGTGAGTGAGTCAGAAACTCTCAAATTTTTACCTCAGACCTCTCCCTTGCTCTCCAGACTCACATATCCAACTGCCCAATGGACGTTTAATCACTCCACAAGTCCTGTCTATTCGAATACATAGATGGAGACACAGATTGTTTGACTCAATTCCTTTTTCTCCATCTCCACTGCCCCCACACCAAGGCTAAGATAAAACTGCAACTATAGTCTCCTGTCTCCATTCTGTATTCCTTTTAATATTTTTTTTTAATTCTTCATTGTACCAGGTCTTAGTTGTGGCATGTGGGATCTAGTTTCCCAACCAGGGCCCTTGAATTGGGAGCACAGAGTCTTAGCCACGGGGTCACTAGGGAAGTCCCATCCAGGCTGCTACTCTTGACCCTCCCTTTCCCCCACTTTCTTCACTCAGATGCCAAAGCAGTCCTAAAATATAAGTGATGTTATTTTTCTCCTACTCAAACAAAGCCTTTAATGGCTTCCCTTTCGTGGGATACAAATTTAAACTCTTTAACATTGCCTGTAGGCCCCTGCATGACCTGGCTTGACCCATCTTGAACTTCACCACTTGTCTTTGTATAAGCTGTTCCCTCCAGCTGAAATGCCCTTCCCCTCTATTCTTTACATGCCTAGTTCCTTCTACTCTTTCTCAAGTAGAAAGCAGTTTTCCCCCACTCTATTGCCATGACTTCCAATTGGTTTCCTTCATAGTGAAGTCACTCAGTCGTGTCTGACTCTTTGTGACCCCATGCACTGCAGCCCACCAGGCTCCTCAGTCCATGGGACTTTCCAGGCATGAATACTGGAGTGGGTTGCCATTTCCTTCTCCAGGGGATCTTCCCAACCTAGGGATCGAACCCGGATCCCCTGCATTGTAGATGGAGGCTTTACCATCTGAGCTACCAGGGAAGCCTGGTTTCCTTCATAGTACTTATTACAATTTATAGTTACTTTTAATAATGCAGCTGTTTTGTTCAGTCAGCAGCTTAGTCACTCAGTCATGTCTGACTCTTTGCGACCCCATGGACTGCAGCACACCAGGCTTCCATGTCCGTCAGCAACTGCTGGAGCTTGCTCAAACTCATGTCCATCGAGTCAGTGGCGACATCCAACCATCTCATCCTCTGTGGTCCCCTTCTCCTCCTGCCTTCAATCTTTCCCAGCATCAAGATCTTTTCAAATGAGTCACCTCTTTGCATCAGGTGGCCAAGGTATTGGAGTTTCAGCTTCAGCATCAGTCCTTTCAATGAATATTCAGGACTGATCTCCTTTAGGATGGACTGGTTGGATCTCCTTGCAGTCCAAGGGAGTCTCAAGAGTCTTCTCCAACACCACAGTTCAAAACATTAAGTCTTTGGTGCTCAGCTTTCTTTATAGTCCAATTCTCACATCCATGACCACTGGAAAAACCATAGCCTTGACTAGATGGACCCTTGTTGGCAAAGGAATGTCTCTGCTTTTTAATATGCTGTCTAGGTTGGTCATAATTTTTCTTCCAAGGAGTAAGCATCTTTTAATTTCATGGCCGCAGTCACCATCTGCAGTGATTTTGGAGCCCCCAAAATACAGCCTCTCACTGTTTCCATTGTTTCCCCATCTATTTGCCATGAAGTGACAGGACCAGATGCCATGATCTTAGTTTTCTGAATGTTGAGTTTTAAGCCAAGTTTTTAACTTACCTCTTTCACTTTCCTCAAGAGGCTCTTTAGTTCATCTTCGCTTTCTGCCATAAGGGTGGTGTCATCTGTGTATCTGAGGTTATTGATATTTCTTCAGTGTTTTCTTCAGTGTTTGCCTATATTTCCCATTCAAATGCTAACTCCATGAAAGTAGCCATACTTTTGCCTTGTTCATCATGGTATTTCTAGCATCTGAACCAATGCTTGACACCAACTCAAAATTAAATTAGACATTTGCAGGATGAATTAATAAAAGAATGAGTGAATGAAGTAAGGAAGTTGTAAGGGTGGATATACCATTTCCATCACTATTAAAGTCATCATGTGGCAGGAGCCCAATAACTTACAAATCCTAGCTGTTGCTCTCTGTTCTTTTATAAGAAGAGTTTTTCTCCCAACCTTTGAGATGTGTGGCTCTCTAAGTTTTCAATTTGTTTTTATTGTACATGGAGCACCATTTATGAAAACCCCAGTTAGTATTTTGTTACATGTAAGCAAGCATTAGAGCATTCAGAATCCACTCTCAAGTCTCCAAGCTGTGAAATTTCCTGGGAGTGTGAGACTAACACATTGAGGAAATCAAGGCACTGCACCCAGACACAGAAAAGCACACCCTCCTCACTCCTACACCAAAAGCAACATTTCCCAAACTCTTACTCTGTGTCAGGCACCAGACTAAGCCCTTCACAAGCTCTCGCAGCAACCCAAGGAGAGGGACCAGGAGTTCTCCATTCATATATGAGGGAACCAAGACTTCAGTACTTGGCCAACGTGTCCAAGTCCATAACAGGCGTGAATAGCAGAATTACACTCCTCATCTCTCTGCTAGTCTTCCTCAGGCCTGCAAAGATGCAGGTGACACAAAGATAGGGGAGACCCTAGAGCTCCCTTCAGTTCCAATGACAGGAGACAGTGCACAAAGAATGTGAAAGGCCCCCAGACTTCAGCCTTAAACCCTGAGATGATGCTGTCTACCACAAAAGTGGATCTTCTGTGGTGACTGTACTTTTTCCCCATTTACCTCAGTCAGTGGTATATAAACCTTATGTCTCACACTGCACAAATCCTGAGGCATGCTCTAGTGTGTGTATCTTTAGAACTTTATTTAGAATTATTCTTCCCTTTTCCAGAGGGATTGAAAATGATAGGCTGAGGACAGCTGAATTCCAGTAGCCAGGAAATGTGTTCACTTGGGACACTTTTCCGAATAACCCCCTGTGGAGAACACATGGGGGCCATGAGCCAGGGAGGGAGAGGAGCTCCAAAGAGATGGCAGCTCTCAGGCCCAAACTGCAGAAGGACAAAGCCTGGCAAATGATGGGCACTAATGAGGCTAGAAACATAATTCCTTTTAAGCAGATTTCCTTTGGCCGAATTTCACTCTCTAGAAATCCATTTATCATCTGCCAGTGCTCCTTCATCATTTCATTCTGTTCACGTCAGAGCAGGCAGGCAACGAGTTAAGTCAAACGATCAGAAATGACACAGACTTTTCTCCAGACAGAAAAGGGACATGCAGGGAGACAGAAGCTATCATTACATACGATGAACTGAGGATAGGTATGTGGAGCAGTGGTAGATTTAATGCTCGATGCCCTGCTTTGCTGACCTGTTTTATTACAAGTATTAATAGTGGTAGCTCGTAGTTCAGACAGTAAAGAATCTGCCCACAATGTAGGAGACCTGTATTCGATCCCTGGTTTGGGAAGATCCCCTGGAGGAGGGTATGGCAACCCACTCCAGTATTCTTGCCTGGAGGATCCCATGGACAAAGGAGCCTGGTGGGCTATAGTCCATGGGGTCACAAAGAGTCATACACGACCAAGTGATGAACACAATTAACATTCATCGGGTGCATTTATTGAGGGTATTCTCTTAAGTCTTTCCACATAATAATTCTTTGAATCCTCACAGCAACCCTATAAAGTACTATTACTATCCCCATTTTACTGATGTGGAAATTGAGACTCAAAAAGCTAAAACAATTTTCCCGATGTCACATAGCCAGACACTGGTCCTGCAAGAATTAAAACCCCAGAGCCTGAACTCTTAACCCCTATACTCATCTGCCTCTCACAGATATATAATCAATTATCTGAAAATATCAACCTGTGTGTGTATTAGTCACTTAATCATGTCTGACTCTTTGCGACCCCATGGACTGTAGCTCACCAGGCTCCTCTGTCCATGGGATGGGCAAGAATACTGGAGTGGGCTGCCATGCCCTCCTCTAGGGGATCTTCCTGGCCCAGGGATCAAACCCAGGTCTCCTGCATTACAGGCAGATTCTTTACCATCTGAGCAATAGGGAAGTCCCTAAGATCAACTGGATGCCCTCAGTTTTAATCACTGAGTCATTTGAAAGGGCATGCTGAGCTTAGTTATGAAATCACAGATTCTTAGAGTTAGAAAAAGGCAAGTGGAAGAAAGTGATCATATGTACTTCAGAAGAAAGAAATAAAGATTAGCAAATAGCTATGATAGGAAAGTAGTTTTTACTTAAAGGAGGATTATTCTAACAATGTCACAGGTGGTTTTGTGGGCCAGGCCTGGAGGTGGTCCACATCACATTCTGCTCTCATTCTCAGCCCCCGTACAAGGGCTTGGTCACATGACCAGTGGGTTATGCAGCACAGACCACCTGCTACGTGAAAGGGGAAGGCAGGGTTTGGTGCACAGGTATTTTCCTTTCAGCTCCATGGAGTTTTCCCCTTGCTCGTGGCTATTTTCAAAGGTCACTGAGAGTCCAACAAACTTTTTTTTTTTTTTTTGCTTGCTTTCTTCAGATTTACTACAGTACCACAAGTTACTGATGACCGTATTGACTAAGAAAGAGCTGAGATTTCTCAGGGAAGAGAATCTGAAAATAAAGCAGGCTTTTCCAAATGCTGTGAGGAGGGGCATGGTAACTGCTGGGACACCAGACAAATGTTTCAGAGAATCTAAAAGAGAAAAGCAGCATGTTATTATAGACATAATCCCTTAAAGAAAACAGAACCAACTCCCATACTCATTACTTGAAGCCCCAAAGCCCCTAATCCTTCCTCTACATCCCAAGTTGTGCTTACATTTGTGCTTTTTCTGAGTTCTTCACCCAAAATAGAGAAGACAGTAGGCTTAAAACCCATTTCAGCTGCTTGCCAGTGAAAAATGGCATCACGCAGCCAATGGTTATTTTTGGAAAATCCACTCTCCTCTAGAGATGAAAACCAAATCAGATGGTTTTTCCACTTGATCAGTTTTAAAGCATCGAAGTTGGGGGAGGTGAGTCTTGGTAATATTCTCTAAGTAGGACTCCATCAAAAATGTACCATTTAATAAGAAATCGGGTTTGTTTCACCAAGATGTGTACATTCTCTATCCAAGTAGCCCATCTAACCACTTTGTTTCTCCCCTAAGACCAAACCCCTGACATGCAAGGGCTTTTTCTCTACTCATTTCCATTTCTCAGTGTTCTCTCTTCCTCTCAAATTATTGGAAGTAGTCTTTAAAAAAAAAAATACATAGAATGAACAGGAGTGCTCCATTTTCCAGGATGCTCTGTAAGGATAAGGATAAGGACCAACGATAAGGACCTGATTTTTCCTTCCCTGTACGGTGAACAGTTGTCCTAATGGCTTAATAGCATCTGACTGATCATGATGTCTTATTTGGGGAGAGAGCCTTGAGTTGGGAGAAAAAGCCTAAGTTGGGCAATTGGCCAACTATAGAAAAAACTATGCCTCTTCTGTAAAATGGAAAATTATTTGGTCATTTGAAAAATCATATTTCCAAAGAACTATTGTGAGGTGTTAGTTGCTCAGGCATGTCCAACTCTCTGCAACCCCATGGACTACAGCCCACCAGGCTCTTCTGTCCATGGAATTCTCCAGGCAAGAAAACTGGAGTGGATAGCCATGCCCTCCTCCAGAGGATCTTCCCAACCCAGGGATTGAACCCGGGTCTCCTACCCTGCAAGCAGGTTCTTTAATGTTTGAGCCACCAGGAAAGCCTACTCACTGGAACTTTTAAAAATTTCTAGTTATAAGTATATTGAACTTTTGTCTTATAATTTAAGCTTGAAAACAATAGGTTTGCCATTCCTCAATGACTCATACAGAAAACTTGTAAAGATTCTTGAAACATATCATGCTTTCTGTTGTCCTTGAAAAGAAAAATGCATTCATGATGAATAGCTTCCTAGAATTTAATAATTATTTGCTTTGTAAAGATAGATATCTACTATACCCCCCGCTCATTATTTTGTGAATAAAATTGTAAGCATAAGAAAAAAAAAATACAACTACTATGCAGTGCTTGGAGAAGGAAATGGCAACCCACTCCAGTATTTTTGCCTGGAAAATCCCATGGATGGAGAAGCTTGGTGGGCTACAGTCGATGGGGTTGCAAAGAGTTGGACACAACTGAGCGACTCCACTTCACTCTACAGTGCTATCCCAGTAAACTGCTAGTTTTCTGTGGATGATTCTACCTAGTTTTATCAATAGCATTTCCACTCTATCCTTCCATTTGCCTATCTTATGACATGATCAAGTTCTAGCTATAATTTTTCTTCAAATGAGAATTTGAGCAAAATTGAAGCAAGGATTCAAACAATATTAGCAATAATAATAATATCAGTATTCATATTACTTTAATATCTCCATGAACTATGCCCACAGCTTCATATATCTTACCACACTTGATTCACATACCAGCCCATATTTTAGAGATGAGAAAACTGAGTCACGGCTTAGATATATTCCTCAAGGTCTTACACTTGGTAAACAATTTCTCTGGAGTTTAAACTGAGGAACTCTGGCCTCAGCATGCACACTGCTAACTCTATAGTACACTGCCTAATAATTTTAGTAAGAAAGAGAGGAGAGAGGGTGGTTGGGAAAAACAAATGTCTGATCTTCTTACAAATCCACCCACGCAAGAACATAAGAGAAATTAGCCAGAAAGTAAATCTAGTCTTCACTCTGTAATTCTATGTCACCATCCCCAGTGGCCATTTGAAATCTATTCATTGACGGACAGACACTGGTTTACCTTTAGAAATAATATCTCCAAAAAAAAAAACAAAAACATAACCCCGAGAGCTAACCAGTAAAAGCTTCTTCCAGCTTAGCACACAAAGTATATTCAAAAGAATAATATAAAAAATGTCCATCACACCAACATGACCACCTCCTCTGGTCTTATCTTTCTTGTAAAGCAGGAAATGAAGAAAACTAAATAGAAAATGATGGCCATAATTTCTAGCTGATTTGAATTAAAATTGCTCTTGAAAAAATAAGTGCTAAAATAGGCCACAAGCTCAAATTAGAGATAGCAAGTCTTGGAAAGCATTCATATCGTCAATGGAGAGACAAATTAATCATAAAATAAACATTATCCCAATGGTTCCAACTCACGAAGAGATGAAAATAGGCCAAAGACCAATCAGCTATCAGCACATGTAATCCAGACTCAACAAATGGTAGAAAGAGACTGAAGAGCTCCAGGGCCTCAGGCCCTGTCATGATCCAACACACAGAGGGATATAACACACACAACAAGGAAAGCAGACAGAGCCAGAATCAAAGAAAAGGATGATAATCAGGTAAAATTGGCCTATTGCCACAATTTCACTGGATAAGCTCAGAAAACACTTACTGCAACAATACTGAACTCAGTTTGAAGGTTCATAGAGGTGAGTGTACTCAGAAAAGGTGAAGTCCACACTTACCCACGGGATAGGAAGAATTAGGACAGGGGCATACTAATAGCCAGAGCGTTAGGTAGGGAGAAGAATCCATCTGATATTCAGAGATCCAATGGGCAAGGGAGTCAGGGTGGGTAGAAGGTTTGTGCTAGATTCCAAGCTTGGTTCTAGATCATAAGCCTGGGAGGATGAAAATCATCCAACATAGTACAGACAGCCACTAGGTATCCTGTACTCCTCACCCAGGCCAGGAGTCCTTTTAGAAAAGAAAAGACAGGGGACTTCCCTGGTGGTCCAGTGGGTAAGACGCCAAGCTTCCAAGGCTGGAGGCATGGGTTCAATCCATGATGGGGAAACAAAGATCCCACATGTTGCATGGTGTGGCCAAAAAATAAAATAGAGAAGATGATAACCAGGCAAAAAAAAAAGAAGAAGAAGGAAGAAAGGAGTGGGGTGGGGTTTGGTTGAAAAGATAAGAGAGAGCATATTTAGCATCAGGTGAAGGACAGGCTAGTTTCAGCTGTTTGCTTGCTTTAGCCCTTAGGAAATAAATGGAAGAGGGTTTTTCTTTTCCACTAGATTCTGAAATGATGAAAACAGCAGCAATTCTAGAACCTCAAAGTGTTGTCCTAAGGCCTCTTCCTTAGTCATATTCATTCCAGCATTAATTTCTGCCACAGACTTGTTTGGAATGCCTACCCTGGAACGGATCCCACACCAGAGACACAGAGACATCAAACAGCCATCTCTGGTCCTGAAGGAACTTACATTTGCTGGAAGTGTTGAGTCATCCAAATACATGCCCTGTAGCTCCAGGTGCAATGTGCCAAATGCTGATGAAAAAATAGAAAGAATCCTGGCTTGCCAAGGAGGAGAGGCAGTCAGTGCGGGAGGAAAACCTGAGCCAGTTACTGAAAGGGAGAGTCTTCTGAGTCATATCTTCAAGGAGGACTACAATTCCTCCAAACAAAGACACCATCAAAGAGCATTCTGAAAAGAAACAGAGCCTGAATAAAGACTCAAGATGAGAAAAACTGAGGAGTGATTAGAGGGGGGAGTAATTTGCTCTAACCATAGGGGGACCCAGATAACAGGTTAAATGGAGCTAAAGGTGGGGCTCTTAGGAAATCAACCCAAGAGAATTTGCTTAGGCACTAAGCATTCTTAATCGTGGACCTGATGCGATGGGGGCTCAGCCATAAGAGAGAAGTGCATGGTGGTTTTGAGAGCTAGAGAAGGCAAGTAAGGAGAACCATCACACATCTGTTTCAAGTAAGATGTGGAACCAAAAAGCAGGGGAAAAGAATCCAGGGAGATGATACGGAGAGGCAGAAAGGAGGTAGAACTTACTGGACTTGAGGCCAACAGGCCCAGTTCTACACTCCTCCCTGTAACCACATGCAAAGCCAAGTGATTTGCAGTCAGTCCCACTAAAAAGGTGGGGTAATCTTACCTTTTGAATCTGGACTTATCCAATGGCAGGAGGCAGAGGGGTGAGAGTTTGTTTGATCCCAGGCACCTAGAAGTCTTGCAGGTTTCTACTTGTGCTCTGTATCTTTGCCTTTGTCCTGAAAACATAGTCAGCTAGAGCTGAGCGACCTGGCCCCTCAGTTAGCACAGCCCCAGGCTGGTAAGTGAGTCCAACCAAGATTGGTAGAGCCATCTCTAGGCCGTCCCACCTAACCCTCGACTTAAGAGCAAGGAACATAAGACTGTGTGCTACCAAGTTTTTGTGGTTGTATATTGTGGATATACAATCTGATCCCATAGACCAAAGCCTTATCTAACTCAATGAAACTAAGCCATGCCGTATGGGGCCACCCAAGACAGGCGGGTCATGGTGGAGAGGTCTGACAGAATATGGTCCATTGGAGAAGGGAATGGCAAACCACCTCAGTATTCTTGCCTTGAGAACCCCATGAACAGTATGAAAAGGCAAAATGATAGGATACTGAAAGAGGAACTCCCCAAGTCGGTAAGTGCCCAATATGTTACTGGAGATCAGTGGAGAAATAACTCCAGAAAGAATGAAGGGATGGAGCCAAAGCAAAAACAATACCCAGTTGTGGATGTGACTGGTGACAGAAGCAAGATCTGATGCTGTAAAGAGCAATATTGCATAGGAACCTGGAATGTCAGGTCCATGAATCAAGGCAAATTGGAAGTGGTCAAACAGGAGATGGCAAGACTGAATGTCAACATTCTAGGAATCAGCAAACTAAAATGGACTGGAATGGGTGAATTTAACTCAGATGACAATTATATCTACTACTGTGGGCAGGAATCCCTTAGAAGAAATGGAGTAGCTATAATGGTCAACAAAAGAGTCTGAAATGCAGTACTTGGATGCAATCTCAAAAACGAGAAAATGATCTCTGTTCGTTTCCAAGGCAAACCATTCAATACCATGGTAATCCAAGTCTATGCCCCAACCAGTAACGCTGAAGAAGCTGAAGTTGAATGGTTCTATGAAGACCTACAAGACCTTTTAGAACTAACACGCAAAAAAGATGTCCTTTTCTTTATAGGGGACTGGAATGCAAAAGTAGGAAGTCAAGAAACACCTGGAGTAACAGGCAAATTTGGCCTTGGAGTATGGAATGAAGCAGGGCAAAGACTAATAGAGTTTTGCCAAGAGAACGCACTGGTCATAGCAAACACCCTCTTCCAACAACACAAGAGAAGACTCTACACATGGACAACACCAGACGGTCAACACCAAAATCAGACTGATTATATTCTTTGCAGCCAAAAGTGGAGAAACACTATACAGTCAGCAAAAACAAGACCAGGAGCTGACTGTGGCTCAGATCATGAACCCCTTATTGCCAAATTTAGACTGAAATTGAAGAAAGTAAGGAAAACCACTAGACCATTCATGTATGATCTAAATCAAATCCCTTATGATTATACAGTGGGAGTAAGAAATAGATTTAAGGAACTAGATCTGATAGAGTGCCTGATCAGCTATGGACTGAGGTTCATGACATCATACAGGAGACAGGGATCAAGACCTTCCTCATGGAAAAGAAATGCAAAAAAGCAAAAGGGCTGTCTGAGGAGGCCTTACCATAGCTGTGAAAAGAAGAGAAGCGAAAAGAAAAGGAGAAAAGGAAAGATATAAGCATCTGAATTCAGAGTTCCAAAGAATAGCAAGAAGAGATAAAAAAGCCTTCCTCAGTGATCAATGCAAAGAAATAGAGGAAAACAACACAATGGGAAAGACTACAGATCTCTTCAAGAAAATTAGAGATACCAAGGGGACATTTCATGCAAGGATGGGCTCCATAAAAGACAGAAACCATATGGACCTAACAGAAGCAGAAGATATTAAGAAGAGGTGGCAAGGATACACAGAAGAACTGTACAAAAAAGATCTTCATGACCCAGATAATCACAATGGTGTGATCACTCACCTAGAGCTAGACATCCTGGAATGTGAAGTCAAGTGGGCCTTAGAAAGCATCACTATAAACAAAGCTAGTGGAGGTGATAGAATTCCAGTTGAGCTATTTCAAATCCTGAGAGATGATGCTGTGAAAGTGCTGCACTCAATATGCCAGCAAATTTGGAAAAGTCAGCAGTGGCCACAGGCCTGGACAAGGTCAGTTTTCATTCCAATCCCAAAGAAAGGCAATGCCAAAGAATACTCAAACTACCGCACAATTGCACTCATCTCATATGCTAGTACGGAGAAGGCAATGGCACCCCACTCCAGTATTCTTGCCTGGAAAACTCCATGGATGGAGGAGCCTGGTAGGCTGCAGTCCATGGGATCATGAAGAGTCAGACACGACTCAGCGACTTCACTTTCAGTTTTCACTTTCATGCATGGAGAAGGAAATGGCAACCCACTCCAGTGTTCTTGCCTGGAGAATCCCAGGGATGGGGGAGCCTGGTGGGCTGCCATCTATGGGGTCGCACAGAGTCGGACACAACTGAAGCAACTTAGCAGCAGCAGCAGCAGCACATGCTTGTAAAGTAATGGTCAAAATTCTCCAAGCCCGGCTTCAGTAATACATGAACCATGAACTTCCAGATGTTCAAGCTGGTTTTAGAAAAGGCAGAGGAACCAGAGATCAAATTGCCAACATCCTCTGGATCATGGAAAAAGCAAGAGAGTTCCAGAAAAACATCTATTTCTGCTTTATTGACTATGCCAAAGCCTTTGACTGTCTGGATCACAATAGACTGTGGAAAATTCTGAAAGATATAGGAATACCAGACCACCTGACCTGCCTCTTGAGAAACCTATATGCAGGTCAGGAAGCAACAGTTAAAACTGCACATGGAACAACAGATTGGTTCCAAATAGGAAAAGGAGTCCATCAAGGCTGTATATTGTCATCCTGCTTATTTAACTTATATGCAGAGTACATCATGAGAAAAGCTGGGCTGGAAGAAGCACAAGCTGGAATCAAGATTGCTGGGAGAAATACCAGTAACCTCAGATATGTAGATGACACCACCCTTATGACAGAAAGTGAAGAGGAACTAAAAAGCCTCTTGATGAAAGTAAAAGAGGAGAGTGAAAAAGTTGGCTTAAAACTCAACATTCAGAAAAAGAAGATCATGGCATCTGGTCCCATCACTTCATGGGAAATAGATGGGGAAACAGTGGAAAGAGTGTCAGACTTTATTTTGGGGGGCTCCAAAATCACTGTGGATGGTGATTGCAGCCATGAAATTAAAAGACACTTACTCCTTGGAAGGAAAGTTATGACCAAACTAGACAGCATATTGAAAAGCAGAGACATTACTTTGCCAACTAAGGTCCGTCTAGTCAAGGCTATGGTTTTTCCAGTGGTCATGTATGGATATGAGAGTTGGACTGTGAAGAAAGCTGAGCGCTGAAGAATTGATGCTTTTGAACTGTGGTGTTGGAGAAGACTCTCGAGAGTCCCTTGGACTGCAAGGAGATCCAACCAGTCCATTCTAAAGGAGATCAGTCCTGGGTGTTCATTGGAAGGACTGATGCTGAGGCTGAAGCTCCAGTCTTTGGCCACCTCATGCAAGAGGTGTCAGTTGCCCACAACATGTTTGTTGTTTAGTCTATCTGACTAAAGTCCTGTTTGACTCTTTGCGACTTCATGGACTGTTACCAGCCAGGCAAACCAGCTTAGTTTGCCACTTTTCCTCATTGGAAAAGACCCTGATGCTGGGATGGATTGGAGGCAGAGGATGAGATAGCTAGATGGCATCACCTACTCGATGGACATGAGTCTGGGTAAACTCCGCGAGTTGGTGATGGACAGGGACGCCTGGCGTACTGCAGTTCATAGGGTCGCAAAGAGTCAGACACGACTGAGCGACTGAACTGAACTGAACTGATTATGAATATGGGCTTCCCCAGTGATTCAAGGGTAAAGAACCTGCCTGCCAATGCAGGAGACACAGCTTTGATCCCTGGGTCAGGAGGATCCCCTGGAAAAGGAAATGGCAACACACGCCAATATTTTTGCCTGGAAAATTTTGCATGGACAGAGGATCCTGGCTGGTTACAGTCCATGAAGTTGCAAAGAGTCAAACAGGACTTTAGTCAGATAGACTAAACAACAACAAACATGTGTGGGTAACTGACATGGTGACAGCTAAGAGAAAAAGACGAAGGACAACGGGGCTTGGAGTGGTTGCCAGATAGAGATGCTGACACTAGAATGCATGTGTAAAGTCAGAAAGGTTTGTGTGTAGGACAGTCACAGTAATGAACAGGGGTGTAGGACCCTGAATTCCACCTTTGGACAGCATCCTTTTAGACTGTTGACAAATAGGCTCAAGAAGGGGATTCACGGTGCTCTGTGACCCAGGAGGGGATATATGCATACTTACGGCTGATTCACTTTGTTGTACAGCAGAAACCAATTTACGATACCACATTGTAAAGCAATTATCATGCAATTAAAATAAATTTTGAATGCCATCTGCAGCAACATGAACAGACAGGAAGATTGTCACACTGAATGAAGTAAGCCAGAGAAGGAGAGATATCCTATGAGATTCCTTATGAGTGGAATCCAAAGGCAATGATACAAATGAACTTACTTACAAAAGAGAAACAGATTCACAAGCTTCAAGAATGACCTTATGCTTGCTGCGGGAGAAAGAAGGAGGGAGGGATAGTTAGGGAGTTTGGGATGGACAGGCACACTCTGCTATATTTAAAATGGATAACCAACAAGGACCTAGTGTATGTCACATGGAACTCTGCTCAATGTTATGTGGCAGCCTGGATGGGGGACGGGAGTTTGGGGTAAAATGGATACATGTACATGTATGGCTGCGTCCCTTCACCGTTCATCTGAAATTATCACAACATTGATAATCGGCTATACCCCAATACAAACTAAAAAGGTTTGTTTTAATTAAATTTTTTACGTGTGTTCATATATACAAACTAAGGGGTGGCAAACTATACCATGTGAGCTAAATATTACCCGTTGCATATTCCTATAAAGTTTTATTGAAAAATAGCCATACTCTTGTGCTCATATTGTCTGTGCACACGTTAGCACCACCACAACAGAGTTGCATAGTTGTGACAGACAGAGAGTGATCCACGGGCCTTAAACTATTTAGTATCTTGCCCTATACTTTGACATAAGGGGCCAAATAGTGGATTATTTTTTAACACAGTATTTTTCTAAATGTACATCAGAAAATATTTCCTATTAGAAGAGAGAGCACACCTTTAACATGGGCTTGCTTTAAATTGTGCCCTTTCTTTGTTTACTATCTTTACAGTGTCATGATAACCTCATGGTATAAACAACTTGATGTGTTTCAAGGAAAGAAATACCTGAAATATCTGAAATGATGAAAACTGGTTGAAGAATATACCCAACAGAGTGACTCTTCTGAGCATCTTCCCCACTGCTCCTTATCACTAGTTTGGGGGCAGTGTGGATTAGATTAGCATTGAAGAGATCCAACCTCACATCAAGTTTGGATAAGTTGAGTTTGCTCTGTTTAAAAAATAAAAAAGGCAACATAAAAATTTGATTCGCTGATTATATTGTGAGGGATAAAATGTATAATAATAAACATGTATTCTTTGAAATAACAGTAAGTAGCATTAGTATATGTCACATTTTATTCCATTATTAAATGACTCGTGATATCTTTACAGCTTCCAGAATCCATTTGGATTCTTTAGTTATGAAAAGAGTATGTTCCAGATTGGAGACTGGGGTGGGGAACCCTCCCAGTACAACATGGGTCTCTGCATCCAGGTGGTTCAGGGGCATTCACAAGAATGGCTAGAAAGCAAAGCCACTTGGGAGTTCAAGACAGGCTGAGGGCCTTCCACTTGTAAAAAAACACCTTGGCATAATGGCAAGTGTGGGAGAGTCAAACTTCAGCTCTGCCCCGAGCCACTGCGTGAGCCCTCTCTAACACCTCAGTGTCCCCAGCTGAAGCAATATTGGAGTGACAACATCTTTGCCCAAGTTATCTCACAGAATATTACTAAGAATCGACATAGAATGGCATCTCAAACATACATCATAACAAATAAAGTGCTGTTCAAATGTTAAGGTATCTTTAAAGATATTTATCAATGTGTGAAAAAATTATAGCAGGAAGTAACTATGCAGAGAAAAAACCTAAACACCAGAAGACACCTAAGACATGACCTTTTAATAAACACACATCTTTCAGCACATTCCAACAAAAGAAAAAATGTATGAAATAATCTCAACCCTTGATAAGCTGGATTTCTAAAGCTGGTGACTCATTTATATGCAAATCACTGAAAACATCTGCCAGTGGTTTCAACCAAGTTGATGTTGATCACATTTCTAATTGCGGTTTCTTGGTGAGCTGGTTGACTCATCAAGCACATCAATAAACTGACCTATATAGGAAGTAATTTGGAAATTATTTGGGAACGTTCTGTGATTGATGTTCCCAAAAGTTTCTAATTAGCCTTTAGAAATCTCCTGAGGTATTGATTGCTTTGTAATGTCATCTAACTGACTGTTGGTTCATTCAAGAGCACCTAGTTGGGGCTATGAGTAGAAATGATGTCCTTTGGGAGATTTTTTTAGTTCTTTGGTAAAAGTGATTATGAAGTGACCCCAGGAATGTGTTTATATAAACACACATATAGAACAACCCAGGCTTCTAAGGGGGCAGCCTTATGAAAAATGCTGGGAATCAGGACATCCCTGTGATGTCCTGCCACTAAGCAGCCATGTGACTTTGGCCTCTGTTTTCTCATTTATCAACTGGGCCATCTGGGTCCAGTTCCATCCTCAGACCTGAGCAAGAAGGGCCTTGCTCTGGGCCTGACTGTGGATCTCGTTGGCCACACCCTCTGTTCTCCTGCCTTCAGTGGGGTGGGGAGACCACAGGGTCAAAAAAATCTGCCTGTCTGAAGCCTAAATTCTGCACTAGCTAGTCCTACTCTGGACCCCTGGGATCCCTGAATTCCTGTCCAGGGACCATAAGTCTGGGTAGACTTCTTCCTTGGGCCTACCCTCTCAAAAAAGGGACACACCCCTTTGTGTACGTCTTCGACCTGAAGTGGGGCCAAGGGACAGCTGCGGGCAGGCAGCATGGATGGGGTTTGCACATGTGGGCTGGTGGATCCACATATGTCCGTGCAAGGCCCCTAAGGAAGGGGGCAAGAGGAGTAGCAGGGTGCTATGGGAAGATCTCCTGGGCTTCCTCATTCCGGTATTAGACTCTGAGCATGTGAATTCCAGATTCAAAATTGGTCTTCCAGGTTGTTGTGAAGGTGGTCTTGTCAAGGTGGGAGGACAGAACACCTTACTCACAGTGTTTCAGCTTGATTTATTACTTTTAAACATTTAAAAAATCGCTATATGTGGATCTTCCTTTGTATTCTTGTAATAAGCCCCACACATGTTAGAGGTATACCTGTCCAGATCATTCCTAAGGTCCCTTTCAGCTCTAACTTATTTCAGAGAAAATAAATGAACATTGGAACTAGAAGTTTCTCTGTTTCAATCTTCAATTTGTTCAAATGAGCAAAGTACTTAAATTTTCTAAGTATCAGTTTCTTTGTATTTTTTTTAAGTTTTCATAGGAGTAATGAGGCTAAAGTCATATGATTTATTAAAAATTCTGACACTGAATAGGTTCTCAACACTTGCCAGCTCTCTATGATAGAAGATACGATACATGAAGGGATAAATCAAATTGGAATCCACATTCCTTGGGATTTACTCAAAGAAGTCAAAAAATCTTATGTCCGTATAAACACCTGCACACAAATGTTTATAACAACTTTATTCATAATTGCCAGAACTTAAAAAGCAACCAAGATGTTCTTTAGTAAATGAAT
Source organism: Oryx dammah (assembly GCF_014754425.2). Taxonomy (NCBI): domain Eukaryota; kingdom Metazoa; phylum Chordata; class Mammalia; order Artiodactyla; family Bovidae; genus Oryx; species Oryx dammah. Next base: position 5,168,465 of record NW_024080603.1, on the reverse strand, counting down.
GGATAAATATAAGCTACCAAGTCACAAAAGAAACAAATGCATCTCAGTGAAAGAAGTCAATTTGGAAAGTCGACACACTGTATGATTCTGAAAGTGAAAGTCGCTCAGTCATGTCCAACTCTTTGCAACTCCATGGACTATACAGTCCATGGAATTCTCCTGGCCAGAATACTGGAGTGGGTAACTTTCTTTTCCCTTCTCCAGAGGATCTTCCCAACCCAGGGATTGAACCCAGGTCTCCTGCAATGCAGGCGGATTCTTTACCAACTGAGCTATGAGGGATTCTCACTATGTGATATTCTGGAAAAAGCAAAACTAGGGAGACAGTAAAAAGACCAGGAGTTAAGGGGAAAGGAGGGATGGATAGGTGGAACACTGAGGATTTTTAGGACAGGGAAAATAACCTGAACGGCACTATGATGGTAGATACATATATTGTTGTTGTTGTTTAGTTGCTAAAGTCATATTCAGCTCTTTTGCCAACCCATGGACTGTAGCCTGTCAGGCTCCCCTGTCCGTGGGATTTCCCAAGCAAGAATACTGAAGTAGGTTGTCAATTCCTTCTCCAGGGGATCTTTCCCATCTAGTAACTGAACCCATGTCTCCTGCATTGGCAGGCGGATTCCTTACCGCTGAGCCACCAGGGAAGCTTCAGTAGAAACATGTCATTGTATATTTGTTCAAACCCATACAACATAAAACACTGAGAGCAAACCATAATGTAAAGTACAGACTTTGAGTGATAATGATGTATTGATGTAGGTTTATCAGTTATAACAAATAGCTACTCTGATAGAGGACATGGATAGTGGAGGAGGGCATGCACGTGTGCAGAAAGGGGTATATGAGAAATCTCTCTACTTTCCCCTCAATTTTGCTGTGAACTTAAAACTACTCTAAGAAATCAAGTCTATCTTTTTCAAAAAGGGATAAAGAAATTAAATCCTATCATAATGCATATACACTGTCCCTTGCTTCTCCTTCAACAACAATGAAATTTTGCTAAGAGAGGAATTATTCCAAAGATCAATAACCATGCTTTTTATCTAAAATGAGGAGCTTTAGCTCATCAAAAAAAGAAAGTCATTTAAATTATGAAGCAGATGTTCTTTCCCAGCTGTTTGCAGATAATGTCACCAGCAGTGTCAGACATGGAGTTCCAGAAATACAAAGATGCTAAAACAGCAGTAACACAGAGCAGAGATTAAAGCAAGAAAATTAACCATTAGTGGACATGGAGGGCTATGCCACCGCTGGATATAGAGGGTGCAAAATCAGTTTTAAACTTCAGCTAACAGGGTGAATATTTTTTTCCTAATAAATCTAGTGACCAGTGCTTACATCTGCTTCGATTAACATATGGTTTTATTTTAAGTCACCAACATAGAGACTGCACTGATTAGACAGGGCCAATGAAATTATATCCATGTTCAATTCTTAGCACCCTGTAGGAACTCAACTAACTAATGTTCCATGGAGAACATGCTGAGTATACAGGGAGCAGCATTAACCCAGCCATTTCAAAACTCTCTTCTGAGCAAAGGGTGCTACAGAGTGTTCAAGTCTGTCCAGGAGCCCCCATTCAAGGAAAACTCCAGGTTTCCCCAGATCCATTAATCAGGCTAGTCAACGATGAAATTATCTACTGCTCTGCAACACAGCACTGCAAATCAGCTATACAGCAATAAAAAACTTAGAGGCTTCCCTGGCGGCTTAGTGGTAAAGAATCCACCTGCCAGTGCAGGAGACACGGGTTCACATGTACTTCTTAAACCCGTGTTCTGAGTTAAACTCACCCATTCCAGTCCCTTTTAGTTCGCTGATTCCTAAAATGTTGATGTTCACTCTTGCCATTTAACACGGGTTTACATGTACTTCTTCCTGGTCCGGGAAGATCCCACATGCCTCAGAGCAACTATGCCCTTGTGCCACAACTACTGAGCCTGTGCTCTAGAGTCTGGGAGCCACAACCACTGAAGCCTAGGCCCTAAAGCCCATCCTATGCAAGAGAAGCCACCACAATGAGAAACTCAAGCATGGTAACTAGAGAGCAGCCCCACTCTCCACAACTAGAGAAAAGCCCACGCAGCAGTGAAGACCCAGCACAGCCATAAATACATACATTTTTAATTTAAAAATAAACATAGGCATACTATGCTCTGCAAAGCACCAGTAGCCTCTGTGTCACTGAGACCATGGGGATGCCCTATGAGTCCTGGACAAGCAAAAGGCAGAGAAAGGAGGTCATAACCTTTGCTCTTTTTTGACTTAATCAAAACAAAAACAGGATACACAGGAGCTAAAACAAATAAACAAAAGCACACCTAAGTAGTTTAGATGTACATAAAATTTCAGTTAGAGCAATGTAAAACTGCAAGGACAACCTAGAAAAGCAACCTAAAATAAGGTGCTCACTTGCATTGGAAAAACGTCTCAGTCTTCCTGTAAGATACAAGCATTGCTTCAGAGCTTAATTATTGAGCTGATCCACCAGGGGTGTTTTGAGACTCTGAAGACAGAATGAAAACCACAGTCACAGAAAACTAATCAATTTAATCACATGGACCACAGCTTTGTCTAACTCAATGAAACTACAAGCCATGCCATGTAGACAACCCAAGACAGACGAGTCATGGTGGAGAGTTTGGACAAAACGTGGGCCACTGGAGGAGGGAATAGCAAACCACTTTAGTATTGTTGCCCTGAGAACCCCATGAACAGTATGAAAGGCAAAAAGATAGGACACTGAAAGATGAACTCCCCAAGTCGGTAGGTGCCCAGTATGCTACTGGAGATCAGTGAAGAAATAACTCCAGAAAGCATGAAAGAGACGGAGCCAAAGCAAAAACAACACCCAGCTGTGGTTGTGACTGGTGAAGGAAGTAAAGTCTGATGCTAGAAAGAGCAATATTGCACAGGAACCTGGAATGTTAGGTCCATGAATCAGGTAAATTGAAAGTGATCAAACAGGAGATGGCAAGAGTGAACATCAACATTTTAGGAATCAGCGAACTAAAAGGGACTGAAATGGATGAGTTTAACTCAGATGACCATTATATCTACTACTGTGAGCAAGAACCCCTTAGAAGAAATGGAGTAGCCATCATAGTTAACAAAAGAGTCCGAAATGCAGCAGTTGGATGCAATCTCAAAATTGACAGAATGATCTCTGTTCATTTCCAAGGCCAACCATTCAATATCAGAGTAATCCAAGTCTATGCCCCAACCAGCAATGCTGAAGAAGCTGAAGTTGAACGGTTCTATGAAGACCTACAAGACCTTCTAGAACTAATACCCAAAAAAAGATGTCCTTTTCATTATGGGGAACTGGAATGCAAAAGTAGGAAGTCAAGAGATACCTGGAATAATAGGTAAATTTGGCCTTGGAGTACAAAACAAAGAAGGTCAAAGGCTAACAGAGTTTTGCCAAGAGAACACACTGGTCATAGCAAACACCCTCTTCCAACAACACAAGAGACAACTCGACACATGGACTTCACCAGATGGTCAATACTGAAGTCAGACTGATCATATTCTTTGCAGCCAAAGATGGAGAAGCTCCATACAGTCAACAAAAACAAGACTGGGAGCTGACTATGGCTCAGATAATTAACTTCTTATTGCCAAATTCAGACTTAAACTGAAGAAAGTAGGGAAAACCACTAGACCAGTCAGGTATGACCTAAATCAAATCCCTTATGATCATACAGTGGAAGTGACAAATAGATTCAAGGGATTAGATCTGATAGACAGAGTGCCTGAAGAACTATGGATTGAGGTTTGTGACATTGTACAGAAGACAGGGATCAAGACCATCCCCGAGAAAAAGAAATCAAAAAGGCAAAATGGTTGTCTGAGGAGGCCTTACAAATAGCTGAGAAAAGAAGAGCAGTGAAAGGCAAACGAGAAAAAGGAAAATATAAGCATCTGAATTCAGAGTTTCAAAGAATAGCAAGGAGAGATAAGAAAGCCTTCCTCTGCCGGGGTCCAGCCCCAGTGGATCCAGGGTAATTTGAAGGTGGGGATGGAATCGGCGCCCTAGGAAAAAACTTATTTAATTATAGATATAGAGAGAGATTAGAAAATTAGCAGAGAAAAAGAGGCTGAATAACTTGGTTTACGTGGAATACCAATCACCACCTACATAGGCCACAGGTGTCTTTCCGTACTCCTGAAGGATAGGAGGCACTGAGGCCTCCCCGGTCCAATCTTAGAAGCCCAGGCAAAATTAGCAGGCCTGGTGAGTACCCACGTACCAGATGGGAATTCAGCCAGAAAAACGGGGAGCAAGAAAGAAGCGACATGGGGGAATCAGTCTTTCCAGAAACTGATCCCATTTCTTTATTTTTTAGGTTTGCTTATATACCTTTTGTTACACATAGGGATGAATACAGAGTCGCGGGGGTCAGCAGTCCTGACCTTTATCAAAATCAGGTGCTTCACATGAAAGTATACAAAAAGGTCTTAGGGGTTTTACATCATCTTCTGGCCATGAGGCCTGCTGATATTTTATGATCCTTCTTTCTGATAACCAAAAAACTTATTTTTTCCAAGGGTGTTTTTTCTTAAACCAGGCACCACCCTCTGAAGGTACCAGATAAAGTTGCATTCCTATAGGGTGAGGATGTAGTGGGTTACAACTAAGAAAGGAATTTATTTAACCTAAGGTTAACATGATTAATCTGAAAGGTTAATACTTATTTCTCCTATATGCTAGTTATATTCATTATAAGGGGAGGGAATATGGAGATTTAGCAGCAAACATCAGCCCAACAAATGAAAACCCTTCACCAATGTTCCCCTTAAGATCTATTTAGTCTTAAGATAGTGATAAAGTTACATTTTTACATAGCAAGGACACAGTGACTTATAACAAAGTACAGTGATCTATAACAAAAGAGAAAATTCATTAACTCAAAAGGTCTAGTATTGCTAACATCAAAAACTACTATATTTCCTTTTCTATATTCCAAATACATTAATATATTCCCAGGTGCCTAAGGATATGGAGGCCTGGCAGCAATCGTTGACTCAACAATGAGAAAAGAATTAATATTTTCAAAATACTCCAAACTCTCTGTGCTGTTTATGGTTGAGAGGTAGTAAACAATCATGTGGCAGGAGTATGGATAATCCTGTCACACAAGCTAGTCTGTCAGCAGAGAGGTCTGACCTGAGACACCCTTGTCATACCCAGGGCAGGGAATTAGCAGCAATTATTGGCACAACAAATGAAAAAACCTTCACCAATATAATTCCTAACCAACCCACTATACTAACAATTTCCAACTTCCCAAAAGAATCTGCCTTTAGTAAGTCTAAAACATCTCGTGCCTCTCACGACTGGAAGGCTATAAACAATCACATGTGGCCTGACGAACCTGTACAGGCAGGCTAGATAACCTTCAGAGGAGTTCGTAAGTTGAAACACGCTTGTCACACCCAAGAATTTTTATTGGCTTGGAGCTGTAAGTTAACTCCTTCTCAGAGAGAGGTAATGGGGGTCAGCTCCCCGTAAAGTCAGAGGTATAGGTGAGAGCATAAAAACAGTAAGTAGGCAGACTCTGGTTTTGGCGGTAGATGCTCGGGAACAGGGGGTTTCCTGAGGTTCGATCTGCCTTTGCGTATGCCAAAGCCTCCTTCCTCATTCCTCACGCTGGCTCCCAGCATTCCTCAGTGATCAGTGCAAAGAAATAGAGGAACACAACAGAATGGGAAAGACTAGAGATATCTCCAAGAAAATTAGAGACACAAAGGGAACATTTCATGCAAAGATGGGCTCGAAAAAGGACAGAAATGGTATGGACCTAACAGAAGCAGAAGATATTAAGTAGAGGTGGCAAGAATACACAGAAGAACTGTACAAAAAAGATCTTCATGACCCAGATAAGCATGATGGTGTGATCCCTCACCTAGAGCCAGATATTCTGGAATGCAAAGTCAAGTGGGCCTTAGGAAACATCACTATGAACAAAACTAGTGGAGGTGATGGAATTCCAGTGGAGCTATTTCAAATCCTGAAAGATGATGCTGTGAAAGTGCTACACTCAATATCCCAGCAAATTGGAAAACTCAGCAGTGGCCACAGACCTGGACAAGGTCAGTTTTCATTCCAATCCCAAAGAAAGGCAATGCCAAAGAATGCTCAAACTACTGCACAGTTGTACTCATCTCACACGCTAGTAAAGTAATGCTCAAAATTCTCCAAGCCAGGCTTCAGGAATACATGAATCATGAACTTCCAGGTGTTCAAGCTGGTTTTAGAAAAGGCAGAGGAACCAGAGATCAAATTGCCAACATCTGCTGGATCATCAAAAAAGGAAGAGAGTTCCAGAAAAAACATCTATTTCTGCTTTATTGACTATGCCAAAGCCTTTGACTGTGTGGATCATAACAAACTGTGGAAAATTCTGAAAGAGATGGGAATACCAGACCACCTGACCTGCCTCCTGAGAAATCTGTATGCAGGTCAAGAAGCAACAGTTAGAATTGGACATGGAACAACAGACTGGTTCCAAATAGGGAAAGGTGTACATCAAGGCTGTATATTGTCACCCTGCTTATTTAACTTATATGCAGAGTACATCATGAGAAATGCTGGACTGGATGAAGCACAAGCTGGAATCAAGATTGCCAGAAGAAATATCAATAACCTCAGATGTGCAGATGAGACTACCCTTATGTCAGAAAGTGAAGAAGAACTAAAGAGCCTCTTGATGAAATTGAGAGAGTAAAAAATGTTGGCTTAAAGCTCAACATTCAGAAAACTAAGATCATGGCATCTGGTCCCATGACTTCATGGCAAACAGATGGGGAAACAATGGAAATGGTGAGAGACTTTATTTTTCTGGGCTCCAAAATCACTGCAGATGGTGACTGCAGCCATGAAATTAAAAAACACTTGCTCCTTGGAAGAAAAGCTATGACCAACCTAGACATCATATTAAAAAACAGAGACATTACTTTGCCAACAAAGTTTCATCTTGTCAAATCTTAAGGTTTTTCCAGTGGTCATGTATGGATGTGAGAGTTGGACTGTAAAGAAAGCGGAGCACCAAAGACTTAATGCTTTTGAACTGTCATGTTGGAGAAGACTGTAGAGAGTCCCTTAGACAACAAGAAGATCCAACCAGTCAATACTAAAGGAAATCAGTCCTGAATATTCTTTGAAAGAACTGATGCTGAAGCTGAAACTCCAGTACTTTGGCCACCTGATGCGAAGAACTGACTCATTTGAAAAGACCTTGATGCTGGGAAAGATCAAAGGTGGGAGGAGAAGGGGACCACAGAGGATGAGATGGCTGGATGGCATCATCGACTCGATGGACATGAGTTTGAGCAAGCTCTGGGAGTTGGTGATAGACAGGGAAGCCTGGCATGCTGCAGTCCATGGGGTGGCAAAGAGTCGGATATGACTGAACGACTGAACTGAACTGAGGAAGTAGCAAAAATTGTGTATGCTTGGAACTGGTTATTCCTCACTAGGGATAGGCTCTGGCTGATAGCAGAGGATCTATAATTAGTCATGTAAGAAACATGGATCAGCCTCCCTTCCCATTCAGCACTGGTCAAGCTTTTACTAAATATCCAGTTTTGGGCTCAGCAACTAAAGTGTGATACTGAAAATCTGGAGGGGATTCAGGAAAGAACAATGAAATGATTAGGAAACATTCACCCATGAGGAAAATATAAAGAAACAGCACTTATTTAACCTAGAAAAGAAAAGGCTCAAGGGAAACTTAGTAATTTCCTTTAAATAGACAAAGGCTAATATAAGAGTGACATGAACATGATTATTTTTACTGATAATCATTTAAGAGGTGATATTGCAGCAGAAAAAATACTAAGGTAATATTAGGAAAACTTAGTAAGGTCTGTGATCTATTGAAAACTATGGAACCCTGGGAGTAATTCTTTTTACAGACATTTAAGACAGCAATCCTCTGGTGATACCTTGCTCCTTAGGGAAAAATGGATGAAATGAGTTTCTAAAAGTTCACCCTCTGAAAAGTGAAAATTTTTTAGGACAAATAACAGTACATCTCACATGTACCCTCAATATCAAAGTCTATTCATAAGGATTCCAAGGGTTAAAAATGGTATATACATTGCATTAATAATGCAAATTAGAATCAAGTAAATAAACAACAGAAGTTTAGGCAAAGCAAATAAAACAAAGCATACTCTGTGTCGGCTTCTTAGTAGCATGCTAAAAATGACACTCAAACATAATATAACAAAGTGTGGAGAGACCTGCATGGTAAAAATCTGTTGCCTCCAGCCAACAGCAACGTAAGTGAGCCATTTGGAAGTGAATCTTCTCACCCCAATTGACAGGCTCCAGTCCCAGGAGAGAACCTAAGCCAGATTTACCAGCAAAGCCACTCCTAGACTCTGACCCTCAGAAACCATGTTAGACAATAAATGTGTCCATGATTTGAAACCACTAAATTGGGCTAATTGGTTATGCAGCAGAAGATTAAAGACACAAGGATGCTACAGGAAGGCAGGAGTGATAAATTGTGTCAAATGTTGCAAAGAGTTGCATATGAAACAGAAAGGTGGAAGCCAGGCTAGAAATGGGTCAGTGTGCCAAGAGAGATGAGAACACAGAGAAAGTAGACATTTCTCTTGAGAAGTCCAGCTCGGGAGGGAGGGAGGAGAGAAATTGGGCAGCAACCCTGCAGTGGACCAAGAGGACAACCCAAGCAGCACAACGCTTGAAGATGAAGAAGGGCCGGGATGCAGGGCAAAAGTCCATGGCTGACTTGTGACAGGAGGAGAGCAAAGACGACAGGTGCAAAGGCAGGTAACATTTTACATCTTGTTAACACTGCTGCTGCTTAGTCGCTTCAGTCATGTCTGATTCTATGTGACCTTATGGACTGTAGCCCTCCAGGCTCCTCTGTCCATGAGATTCTCCAAACAAGAGTACTAAAGTGGGTTGCCATGCCCTGCCTCCAAGGGGATCTTCCCCACCCAGGGATTCAACCCAGGTCTCCTGCATTGCAGGCAGATTCTTTACCACTGGGCCGCCACGGAAGCCCTTGTTAACACTACTTTCTCCATAATAATAAGGTAGGGTAAATCCTTGTCCATAGTCCCTCACAGGTAGGCCTCTTGTGTCTACCTGGGGACACCCAGCCCTCTACTCACAGTCTCCAGGGGCGTGGTCCGCTGCCCTGTTGCTAGGAAGGGAATGCCTTCCCAGGAAGCTACTCCTGAAATGAGACTGCATAAATCTTCACTCTGACATTAGAGAAAAACCTGACTCCTTATGTTCATTCATAGAATTACAGCTTTTCAAAGATGCCAAACAAAAGAATATATTTTTTTAAGTGGATATATGTATAAACTGATTCACTTTGCTGTATGCCTGAAACTGACAACAATGTAAATCAAATATACTCAAATAAAAAAAAATTTAAGAGATACGTTATTTCCCTAGATATAGTATTTGGGATCAGGAAGGGTTGTGTGTACGTGTCTGTGTTAGTCGCTCAGTCATGTCCAATTCTTTGGGACCCCGTGGGCTGTTGCCAGCCAGGCTCCTCTGTCCATGGGATTCTCCAGGCAAGAATACTGGAGTGGATTGCCATTTCCTTCTCCAAGGAGGGGCTGAGGACTTCGTTTTTATTTTTCACATATTAGAATATACATTTTACTTTTTTAATTAAAAATTATTCAAGACCCTTTAAAACAGAGGTCTCCAACCTCCAGGATCTAATGCCTGATGTTCTGGGGCGGATCTGATCTAATAAGAACAGAAAGAGAATGCACAATAAATGTAATGTACTTGAATCATCGCAAAACCATCCCTTCTACTCCAATCCCTGGAAAATTTCTCTTCCATGAAACCAGTCCCTGGTCCAAAAAGGTTGGAGACCACTGCTTTAAAACATCTCTAACTATATTTAAAATATCATTTGCTTGCTTCAGATAATATTTCAATATAAAGAGTTAGTAATCAGTTTACTAGATCTACAGTTTTGTCCGTTCTGTTGGTTTTGTACGTCAGTTCCCTTCCCAATCCCACTCGAGCCACAACAATCTCCAAGTTGCAGGTCTTCGGTCACCACATAACACGCCTCCTGTAGCTATTCCTTGTTGGCCGTTTTGGTCCTTTGGTCACTGCAAACTGTTACCCGTATGCTTAAGCAGCCCCATCCTGTTGTCTGCCTTTACCAAGTTAGCTTGGTCAGACCTCACATTCACACACAATGCTCCCTCAGCGGGTTGCAGCTCGGGGACCTAAAGCCAGAAGCAGCCCATTCCTGGAAGCCAAGTCCACATGCTTCGGACATTGTTTTTCCTCAGTTTTCAGAGATTACTTATTTTCAGGTTTCACACATTCTTTAGAAGGGCTTTGCTGCCACGTATTACTGATGAGCCTTTTATCCCCCATATACATACAGACTCCAGTTTTTACTCAGACTAGCAGGGAACATAACGTTGTGTTGGTGCCTTTTTCGGGGAGACTCTCAGAAATACTGCCAAGAATTCCTCCAGTTGTTCAAGATCTTGCAGCAGGATCCCAGACATGGTCTTTATCCATGAAAGCCCACACAGATGATGTAAAATTTTAGGATCTTTTGAACTTGAAGACAACATCAATATACATAACTGGAATGGGTCAAGTCTTAAATTTAGTGAAATATCATAAACCACTCTGAACTTTTCTCTGTGACAGAGATCTGTGTATTAGATCACTGAGTCTCATAGTCGGATGCCCAGAACAGCAGCAGCATCTGGAAACTAGTTAGAAAGGCAGATGGCTGCATTACACTTTAAGGAGGTAGAGCCAGCCATCTCTCTCTTTTTTTTTTTTTTTTTACTTTACAATACTGTATTGGTTTTGCCATACATTGACATGAATCCACCACAGGTGTACGAGTTCCCAACGCTGAACTCCCCTCCCACCACCCTCCCCATATCATCTCTCTGGGTTATCCCAGTGCAAGAGACATGTATACACCAATGTTCATCGCAGCACTGTTTATAATAGCCAGGACATGGAAGCAACCTAGATGTCCATCAGCAGATGAATGGATAAGAAAGCTGTGGTACATATACACAATGGAGTATTCAGTTCAGTTCAGTTCAGTCGCTCAGTCGTGTCTGACTCTTTGTGACCCCATGAATCGCAGCACGCCAGGCCTCCCTGTCCATCACCATCTCCCGGAGTTCACACACACCCACGTCCATCAAGTCCATGATGATGCCATCCAGCCATCTCATCCTTGGTCGTCCCCTTCTCTTCCTGCCCCCAATCCCTCCCAGCATCAGAGTCTTTTCCAATGAGTCAACTCTTTGCATGAGGTGGCCAAAGTACTGGAGCTTCAGCTTTAGCATCATTCCTTCCAAAGAAATCCCAGGGCTGATCTTCAGAATGGACTGGTTGGATCTCCTTGCAGTCCAAGGGACTGTCAGGAGTCTTCTCCAACACCACAGTTCAAAAGCATCAATTCTTCGGCACTCAGTCTTCTTCACACTCCAACTCTCACATCCATACATGACCAATGGAAAAACCATAGCCTTGACTAGACGGACCTTAGTCGGCAAAGTAATGTCTCTGCTTTTGAATATGCTGTCTAGGTTGGTTATAACTTCTTCCAAGGAGTAAGCGTCTTTTAATTTCATGGCTGCAGTCACCATCTGCAGTGATTTTTGAGCCCCCCAAAATAAAGTCTGACACTGTTTCCACTGTTTCCCCATCTATTTGCCATGAAGTGATGGGACCGGATGCCATGATCTTCGTTTTCTGAATGTTGAGCTTTAAGCCAACTTTTTCACTCTCTTCTTTCACTTTCAGCAAGAGGCTTTTTAGCTTCTCTTCTTTTTCTGCCATAAGGGTGGTGTCATCTGCATATCTGAGTTTATTGGTATTTTTCCTGGCAATCTTGATTCCAGCTTGTGTTTCTTCCAGCCAAGCATTTCTCACAATGTACTCTTCATATAAGTTAAATAAGCAGGGTGACAATATACAGCCTTGAAATACTCTTTTTCCTATTTGGAACCAGTCTGTTGTTCCATGTTCAGTTCCAACTGTTGCTTCCTGACCTGCATACAGATTATCCGGAATACATTTGAATCAGTTCTAATGAGGTGGATGAAACTGGAGCCAATTATACAGAGTGAAGTAAGCCAGAAAGAAAAACACCAATACAGCATACTAACACATATATATGGAATTTAGAAAGATGGTAATGATAACCCTGTATGCGAGACAACAAAAGAGACACAGATGTAAAGAACAACTTTTGGACTCTGTGGAAGAGGGAGAAGGTGGGATGATTTGGGAGAATGGCATTGAAACATGTATACTATCATGTAAGAAATGAATCGCTAGTCTAGGTTCGATACAGGATACAGCCATCTCTTTTAACACACCCCATTTGCAGGGGACTTTGATGCTCACTAAAGCTTGAGAGCAACCGACTTCGATTTTGCTAAGTGGCTCACCTTATTGCAGAACCAAATGCTGTGAATTTGACTTGGGGATGTTTAGAAAACTCCTCTCAGAGAACAATTCTATAAGCAGGGATAGAATGCCAATTATTAACTTGTACATTGAGAGAGCTGGCCAACTTCTCAGTGGAGATTTTGGACATGAGAAAAGATAATGTAGGATTCTGGTAAGGAGGTAAACAGTCACTCTGATGGTAGGCATCTCGCAGACCTCCCGTTCCTAGGGAAGAATGAGTAATGGCTCTTCTTTCGGGAAAGGGGAGGCTTTAAAAAAAACAATGATTGTTGATACTGTTGGTGTGAAATATAAAGGGTGAAAAGGAAAGACTTCAGAAACATCAGCAGAGACTGCTAATTTTGCTTTGTTTTTGTTTGTCCCCTTCTAAAGGGACATTGAAAACACTTGTGTTTTTTGGCTCTAAGTTGACAGGAGCTGTGTCAAGGGCCAATACGGGGCCATAAAGGACAGAAATAAACTATTTCTCAGGGTCTTCTGCATCACATCTGCACCCCACAAGTTGAATCCTGCAAGTACACAAGCTAAATCCTCACAGCTCAGAAAGAGGTCCCCTGCCATTCCAACCCTGACTGGCACAAGAACCAGGCCCTGATGCACAAAATCTGATCCACTCCCTTACTTTCAGAACTCACAGGTTTTTCTCTCTACTAAGTAAGATTATTTCCAGGAAAACAAAATTTAAGGTATAATGAAGATGATAAACAATTACATGCTGTGTAAAATACAGAATTGCTTCTGTCAAACAGCAAAATTGTCACCTGGATTAATACACTTTGGCTCCTAACAAAGAGTCACTGACTAGATAGAAAAAGAGAATTAACCTGAGAACGTATTAACTGCTCAGATCTCTTACTCTCTGTTGTTGTTAGTCACTCAGTCGTGTCTGACTCTTTGAGACACTCTAAACTATATTTTTGGGGGCTCCAAAATCACTGCAGATGGTGACTGCAGCCATGAAATTAAAAGACGCTTACTCCTTGGAAGGAAAGTTATGACCAACCTAGATAGCATATTCAAAAGCAGAGATATTACTTTGCCAACAAAGGTCCGTCTAGTCAAGGCTATGGTTTTTCCTGTGGTCATGTATGGATGTGAGAGTTGGACTGTGAAGAAGGCTGAGCACCGAAGAATTGATGCTTTTGAACTGTGGTGTTGGAGAAGACTCTTGAGAGTCCCTTGGACTGCAAAGAGATCCAACCACTCCATTCTAAAGGAGATCGGTCCTGGGTGTTCTTTGGAAGAAATGATGGTAAAGTTGAAACTCCAGTACTTTGGCCACCTCATGTGAAGAGTTGACTCATTGGAAAAGACTCTGATGTTGGGAGGGATTAGGGTCAGGAGGAGAAGGGGACAACAGAGGATGAGATGGCTGGATGGCATCACCGACTCGATGGACGTGAGTTTGGGTGAACTCCGGGAGTTGGTGATGGACAGGGAGACCTGACGTGCTGCGATTCATGGGGTTCCAAAGAGTCGGACATGACTGAGCAACTGAAATGAACTGAACTGAACTGAACTGAAATGAAACTGTAGCCCACCAAGCACCTCAGTCCATAGGATTCTCCAGGCCAGAATACTGGAGTGGGTTGCCATTTCCTTCTCCAGGCAATCCTTCCCAACCCAGGGATCAAACCCAGGTCTCCCACATTGCACGGGGATTCTTTACCATCTGAGCCACCAAGGAAAGGTAGCACAAAATTCTCCTTACTTCTAGCCTCAGATACATTTTTGTCACCAGCCTCATTTCTTACCCCAATTTTATCTCTGCTTCATCCAGCTTCAATGCTTTCCCTTAAATGCAGTCCAAAATGATCTCATCCCTGAACCTGAAGTAACTGCTGCCTGCATAATTCACTTGACACTTGGCCGTGTACTTGTCTTATCACATCTCCTTTCTCATTGATTTCCCTATATTCTCAGGCAATTTAGACACAACCTTCAAGAACTCCAAATTGTTTATTATATAATTTGTGTCTATGTTTGGACTTCACTAAATAATTTTTATGTTGTGCCTATGTGTATAAATCTCAAATATTATAACTGGAAGAATTATTCATTTCATTCTAACTTAGCAGTTTAATCATCTGTTGTTCATCAAACTATCTGGATTAACTTTTTGCTTCAGTCCCATTTAATACTGGGCTAGGCACTGAGTATAAAACAGCATCTGCTGGTAAGACAAAGACAAATAAAACAATACCTGCACACAAGCATTGTCCATCGAATAAGTCTGCCTAAAGCCAACTCTGCTGCAAAAGTCAGAAGCAATTTATGAAGTCAGAGAAGATAAACACATATTAGTACCTGGAAGTTTGCTATAGAAAGTATTGGGTTGAGAGGAGAGAAAAAAGAAAAGAGCAAAAAGAAACCAAATAACGTGGAGGGTCCCTGAAGGAGGTAGAGAGGACCAGTGATGACAGGTTGATGCCAGTTCCTCCCAGAATGTGGTGCAGTCAGAAGCTGAGCACCATCCATGGTACTGATGTCAGAAATAGCTACCCTTCCCTCTGAAAAACTGGCCCCAGGCTCTAGGGAACTCACGCTTGGGTTATTGCTTTAGTCCCTCAACAGCTCCTCCTCTGCTCCCTGTTTCTAACTTATAACTGGCTCAAGGTGCAGCTGCAATGAGAAGTCCTAGCCCATCTCCAGAGCTGCTCACGTGCTTTCATTTTCTAGTAAGCATTACTCCCTTTTACTTTATGAAATAAGCTTCAGGTATTAAATTTATATCCCACGTTCTTCCATAACTGCCCTAAAAGTATTTAAACGGCTCTATACTCAGTCTGGAGAAGGCAATGGCAGCCCACTCCAGTACTCTTGCCTGGAAAATCCCATGGGCAGAGGAGCCTGGTAGGCTGCAGTCCATGTGGTCGCTAAGAGTTGGACACGACTGAGGGACTTCACTTTCACTTTTCACTTTCATGCATTGGAGAAAGAAATGGCAACCCACTCCAGTGTTCTTGCCTGGAGAATCCCAGGGATGGTGGGCTGCCGTCTATGGGGTCGCACAGAGTCGGACATGACTGAAATGACTTAGCAGCAGCAGCATACTCGGTCTACTGCCAAACCCAGAGGTAAGATAAATGTTAAGGACCCAAACTAAGGCCCTGGCCTCAGAGAACTAGAGGAGGGGGTGTGTGTGAGTGAGGAACCAGAGCTGATAGAAACTGGAGACAGCTTGATGTGAAGAGAAAGAAAAGAAAAGGAGGGAATAGTAACTTCCAGGTTTCTGGTACATGTAGCAAGGTCATTTCTAAAAGAGGGACTCCTGGAGCCCATGTATATTTTAGAAAGACAATGAGTTCAAGCTTGGATGTGTTAAATCATCAGGCGTCAATGACATAGCCAACTGCAGGAGACCAGCAGGCATTAGGTTCACTTGACTGAAGCTCAAAAGCTCAAGAGAGAACATACAGACGTGAGACTCATCATCACACAGGCAGTGAGCGAAGGCATGTAGCGGGCGCAATAGCTCAGCGAAGATACACAGAAGAAAGGAGAGCAATGGTCTGGGAAATATCCGTATGTAAGAGGTGTGCAGAGGAGACTACCAAAGATCCTGTGAAAGAACTTTGAGAAAGATATGAACAGGAAAAATTTTCTCCATTAAATGCAAATAACATATATATCCCACAGGTTTGTTTTGTGAATTGGACAATGTGTGTATATAAAACAATATTAATGTCCCTGACAGACCAGATACATGTTAGGTACCCAATAAATGGTAAGTTTCATTATTAATGTTACTATTTATAATAAAAATAATGGTTGAGTTCTCCTTAGGTCTTTGGGTAGGTGTCTGCTCTTTAGAACGTGTGTGTGCTAAGTCGCTTCGGTTGTATCTGGCTCTTTCTGACCCTGTGGACTGTAGCCCACCAGGCTCCTCTGTCCATGGGATTCCCAGGCAAGAATACTGAAATGAGTTACCGTGCCCTCCCCTCCAGGGGATCTTCCTGACCCAGGGAGAAAACCCACATTTCTTACATCTCCTGCACTGGCAGGCGGATTCTTTACCACTAACACCACTGGGAAGCCCGTTTTTTAATAATACCTCTTAACAAAGTTAGATCAACTCTAAAATGTTGGAATATAGTTTAGTCTGGGATGAAAGCCTTTAAGTGAAAACTGCAGATGTCATACCTGAAACAAACAAATGAAAATATAAAATTGTGAGGTAAAAAATATGTAATTTAATAACTATATTTACTATTCTGTCTCTTCTGTTACTGTATGTGGTCAGTTTATGGGAGCAGTGAAGTGATCATACCAGTTGAGAATAAAGCTTAGAAAAATGAAAAGAATATTAACCAGCTAAGGAATGGCTAGAAGTAGCAAAGGCCTTGTCTGTAAACATGTGGCTGAGGAGTTTTGGAAGCACCTCCTTTTATTTAAGGTATAAGGCACGAGCACACACTTAATAAATATTTGCCGAATGAAATGAGTGAATGTGAGAGCTGCGCACACATGGCTTACTGTTGGATTTCTTCACCTGGCCTTCCCAGAGGCACCTCACATTTAATCTATAAAGTGGACCTTACTATCTTCCCCCCAAAGATGCCCCCTTGCTCGCTTCCCTAAGGAGGTTAATGCCATTACCCTTCACCCAGGTGAAGGTTCTGGGATCTGCTCCCTCCCTCACCCCCAGATCACCATGTCCCACTGTGGGACATCCCAAAAGCACTCCACTCTCCAGCCAAAGTCACAGCAGGCCCTCTAACACTTAAACATTCCCACATCTCTGCCCTGTTTAATGCCTCCAATGGCTCCACACTGCTGGAGGAAAAATTTCAAACTCTTTGATAGAATAAAAGTTCAGCTTGTCCCCACTAAGTCCATCCATTCCCCAGTCATCCAGAAGCCCCTGATGCTCTCTGGAGCCTTGTGCCATTTCACACAGCCCTGCCTTTCTGAAGGGGTTTCCTTCCCACTTCATCTTCCAGGATGCTCCCTTAGACACACCACTTCTTCAAGGCCTTCCTGACAACTGTCGTTTCATACTGCCATAGGTAGAAAGAACTCCTCTCTCTGTTGTTCCTTCACTCTGCCACTGCACATCATAACACCTATAGTATTTTATTGCAATTATGTGTATAAATGTGCCTGATCTGAGAGTATTAGCTCTTGGAAAGTAAAGTCACTTTTAGTCCCTCTTGTATCCTCTGAAATGAGCACAGTGGCCTGGCCCATAGTCGGTGCCCAGCGAATGTAGGTCTGCATTTACATTTTATTATTCATATATTAGCCCTTGTTATCTATTAGAGTAGGTTTTAAATTTCATGCTGTAGTTTATTCAGCAGTCTTTGTGAACGGGGTCTGAGTAAAGCAGGTTCAGAGACCTAACACCTTTTTGTACATTGATAAAATAAATGATTCCAGAATTCAAAAGGATGCAGAAATTCCTAGACTGCTGTTTCAAAATACAATAACCACATCAAGATAAATATATCCAGTGAGAACCATCTGGTCTCTATAGACACCTTCTCTACTTCTGCCTGAATTACAACAACCTACATTGTGTTTACATGTAAAGGAGTTCTTTGGGACTAAGTATAAAAATATAATGGGGTTTTAAGAAGAAAATTATGAAACGCTACTCAGGAATATAAAACTTAAACTACCTAAAAGCAAAATGGGCAAAGGATATAAACGAGTAATTCACAAAAGAAATAGCACTGCTCATGTACTCCAGTGGACCACAAAATGTGGAGAAGGGAATGGCAACCACTTCAGTATTCTTGCCTTGAGAACCCCATGAACAGTATGAAAAGGCAAAATGATAGGATAATGAAAGAGGAACTCCCCAGGTCAGTAGGTGCCCAATATGCTACTGGAGATCAGTGGAGAAATAACTCCAGAAAGAATGAAGGGATGGAGCCAAAGCAAAAACAATACCCAGCGTGGATGTGACTGGTGATAGAAGCAAGGTCCGATGCTGTAAAGGGCAGTATTGCATAGGAACCTGCAATGCTAGGTCCATGAATCAAGGCAAATTGGAAGTGGTCAAACAGGAGATGGCAAGAGTGAATGTCGACATTCTAGGAATCAGCTAACTAAAACAGACTAGAATGGGTGAATTTAACTCAGGTGACCATTATATCTATTACTGCGGGCAGGAATCTCTTAGAAGAAATGGAGTAGCCATCATGGTCAACAAAAATCTGAAATGCAGTACTTGGATGCAATCTCAGAAATGACAGAATGATCCCTGTTCATTTCCAAGGCAAACCATTCAATACCACGGTAATCCAAGTCTATGCCCCAACCAGTAACACTGAAGAAGCTGAAGTTGAACAGTTCTATGAAGACCTACAAGACCTTTTAGAACTAACATGCAAAAAAGATGTCCTTTTCA
This sequence comes from Oryx dammah, assembly GCF_014754425.2. NCBI lineage: Eukaryota > Metazoa > Chordata > Mammalia > Artiodactyla > Bovidae > Oryx > Oryx dammah. Next base: position 5,149,626 of record NW_024080603.1, on the reverse strand, counting down.
TTATAGGGGACTGAAAGGCAAAAGTAGGAAGTTAAGAAACACCTGGAGTAACAGGCAAATTTGGCCTTGGAATACGGAATGAAACAGGGCAAAGACTAATAGAGTTTTGCCTAGAAAATGCACTGGTCATAGCAAACACCCTCTTCCAACAACACAACAGAAGACTCTACACATGAACATCACCAGACGGTCAACACTGAAATCAGATTGATTATATTCTTTGCAGCCAAAGATGGAGAAGCTCTATACAGTCAACAAAAATAAGACCAGGAGCTGACTGTGGCTCAGATCATGAACTCCTTATTGCCAAATTCAGACTGAAATTGAAGAAAGTAAGGAAAACCACTAGACCATTCAGGTATGACCTAAATCAAATCCCTTATGATTATACAGTAGAAGTGAGAAATAGATTTAAGGGTCTAGATCTGATAGACAGAGTGCCTGATGAATTATGAACGGAGGTTCATGACATTATACAGGAGACAGGGATCAAGACCATCCCCATGGGAAAGAAATGCAAAAAAGCAAAATGGCTGTCTGAGGAGGCTTTACAAATAGCTGTGAAAAGAAGAGAAGCGAAAAGCAAAGGAGAAAAGGAAAGATATAAGCATCTGAATGCAGAGTTCCAAAGAGTAGCAAGAAGAGATAAGAAAGCCTTCCTCAGTGATCAGTGCAAAGAAATAGAGGCAAACAACAGAATGAGAAAGACTAGAGATCTCGTCAAGAAAATTAGAGATACCAAGGGAACATTTCATGCAAAGATGGGCTTGATAAAGGACAGAAAAGGTATGGACCTAACAGAAGCAGAAGATATTAAGTAGAGGTGGCAAGAATACACAGAAGAACTGTACAAAAAAATCTTCACGACCCAGATAATCACGATGGTGTGATCACTCACCTAGAGCCAGACATGCTGGATTGTGGAGTCAAGTGGGCCCTAGAAAGCATTGCTACGAACAAAACTAGTGGAGGTGATGGAATTCCAGTGGAGCTGTTTCAAATCCTGAAAGATGATGCTGTGAAAGTGCTACACTCAATATGCCAGCAAATTTGGAAAACTCAGCAGTGGCCACAGGACTGGAAAATGTCACTTTTCATTCCAATCCCAAAGAAAGACAATGCCAAAGAATGCTCAAACTACTGCACAATTGCACTCATCTCAC
>NW_024080603.1:5058962-5148363 GCF_014754425.2 Oryx dammah | reverse complement strand
AGAGAGTTCCAGAAAAACATCTATTTCTGCTTTATTGACTATGCCAAAGCCTTTGACTGTCTGGATCACAATAGACTGTGGAAAATTCTGAAAGAGATGGGAATACCAGACCACCTGACCTGCCTCTTGAGAAACCTGTATGCAGGTCAGGAAGCAACAGTTAGAACTGGACATGGAACAACAGACTGGTTCCAAATAGGAAAAGGAGTACGTCAAGGCTCTATATTGTCACCCTGCTTATTTAATTTATATGCAGAGTACATCATGAGAAATGCTGGACTGGAAGAAACACAAGCTGGAATCAAGATTGCTGGGAGAAATATCAATAACCTCAGATATGCAGATGACACCACCCTTATGGCAGAAAGTGAAGAGGAACTAAAAAGCCTCTTGATGAAAGTGAAAGAGGAGAGTGAAAAAGTTGGCTTAAAACTCAACATTCAGAAAACGAAGATCATGGCATCCGGTCCCATCACTTCATGGGAAATAGATGGGGAAACAGTGGAAACAGTGTCAGACTTTATTTTGGGGGGCTCCAAAATCACTACAGATGGTGATTGCAGCCATGAAATTAAAAGATGCTTACTCCTTGGAAGGAAAGTTATGAGCAAACTAGATAGCATATTCAAAAGCAGAGACATTACTTTGCCGACTAAGGTCTGTCTAGTCAAGGCTATGGTTTTTCCTGTGGTCATGTATGGATGTGAGAGTTGGACTGTGAAGAAGCCTGAGCACCGAAGAATTGATGCTTTTGAACTGTGGTGTTGGAGAAGACTCTTGAGAGTCCCTTGGACTGAAAGGAGATCCAACCAGTCCATTCTGAAGGAGATCAGCCCTGGGATTTCTTTGGAAGGAATGACGCTAAAAAGCTGAAGCTCCGGTACTTTGGCCACCTCGTGCGAAGAGTTGACTCATTGGAAAAGACTCTGATGCTGGGAGGGATTGGGGGCAGGAGGAGAAGGGGATGACCGAGGATGAGATGGCTGGATAGCATCACGGACTGGATGGACATGAGTCTGAGCGAACTCCGGGAGTTGTTGATGGACAGGGAGGCCTGGCGTGCTGCGATTCACGGGGTCACAAAGAATCAGACATGACTGAGTGACTGAACTGAACTGAACTAATACCATAAACTGATTTCATTTAAAATAATAATTATTTGTAACATTTTTTTAACTTCCAGGTAGTATTAGGGTACTACCTTCAAAATTGTTGCCATGTTCTATACCATTTATGCTATTATTTGTTTCTTTAAAAATCAACCATTTTTAATATAAATGAATGTATTAGAAAAACGATAACATCCTTAAAATCTTGAGTTCAGTGTTTTCTGATACACCTGGAACACAAATGCAGAATATTAAAATATGTTCTTTTTTGTACCTCCTAAAGTCATCTCTTGTGTGTCCCACTCATGTTTCATATTCCACACTTTGGGAGCCAGTGTGAAGATCGGCAGAGAAGACCAACCAAACATGGGGACGCCTTCAGCCAACTGGTGACAACTAAAGAGTTTTCATTTTCTCCATTATGGATGTCTGGCATATGGCGGGCTTTCTAACGAAATCTGAGCATAACGTGTGTTCTACATCTAAGGGACAACTCGCTTGACTTGAGATCAGGGTCACAGGGCTGGGGGAACTGGGGTTCCTCAAACAAAGGGGACTGGGGAATCTTTTGGCTGAGGTAGAATGCTGAGGTTAGGGAAATTTGGTCTCTCTGCGGGTGTTCTTTTTAGGGTGCCTCAGGCTGAGGAGAATTAAGGTTACTTCAGATATTTAGGGACCTCAGCACTAGGGCATTTCTTGTTTCTGTGGCTTGTAGTCCCTAAAGCAGATGAGACGTGAGTTCCCTTCAGGTTAGGACTGGGTTCATCAAAGCTGTTGGGATTTGGGGCCTTCCAGCCTGGAATTTGCGGAGAAGGCAATGGGAACCCACTCCAGCACTCTTACCTGGAAAATCCCATGGATGGAGAAGCCTGGTGGGCTGCAGTCAATGGGGTCTGTAGGAGGTGGACACGACTGAATGACTTCCCTTTCACTTTTCACTTTCATGCATTGGAGAAGGAGATGGCAACCCACTCCAGTGTTCTTGCCTGGAGAATCCCAGGGGCAGGGGAGCCTGGTGGGCTGCCGTCTATGCGGCCGCAGAGAGTCCGACATGACTGACGCGACCTACCAGTAGCATAACACGTTTGTACTCAGAGATTAGTATTTATTTCAAGGTTTCTCTGTCTTGGAAACAAATATCACACGAAGGAGGCCTAAGAGGACGTGAGCACCGCGGGGTGCTAGCTGTAAGGCGACGGCCACCACGGAAGTGTCAGGAGCAGGCGTGCCGCGTGAGAAAATGAAGCCCCGCCAGGAACGAGAAGGAGGTGCCGCTAGCACTGCGCTCCTGTTTGCCGGGAAAAGAGGCGTTTACCGCTGCCCAGGAAAATGGTCATCTCCAGCCCTCAAGACGGGAAAACCGGAGACGGGAGGAAGGGCAGTGGAGCTAGAGGCGTGGAAGCGGTGGGCTGAGTCTGTGTAGCCTCCTGCGCCCTTAGAAAGGCAAGACCCCTCCCCTGTGCACTCTGACAGCTCTGCCCCATTCTCTGCGCGTCTAACCGGAGAAAGGGTGTGTGTTAAACAGCAAGGATGATAGCGAGGGACGGGGAATGGGTCAATTCCTCCTACCCTACCTACCTGCTGCCCTAAAAGACCGAGTCTATGGGTGCATCCCAAACCGTTATCATGTAAAGGCAAGCATCCTGATAAAATTGCACGAGTGCTGCTGAGAAACGAATAACATGAATCTCTTCCCATCTCGAGTAAACTCTTCTTTATGAAATGTAACTAGGAACCCACAGGAATTGATGTGTAAGATATTAGCAACCGACCAAGGGATATATGATAATGCCAAATGTCTGGACACGTCCATGGTCAAGACAGAGATGCCAATAGCATGAATTTTAATAATGGCTAGCTAAATATCATACTGTGTAGCCACTCTATGACATTACATCAGTGTGGTAATTTTTATGGGCTTCCCTCATGGCTCAAAAAGTAAAGAATCTGCCTGCAATGCAAGAGACCCAAAAGTTCCATCCCTGGGTCAGAAAGATCCTCTGGAGTAGTAATTTTAAAGTATATAAGTTCTGAAAAATGTGACAAGGATCTGGTGGCTTTTTAACTACAATTTCCACAATATAAATAAATAAGAAAGCATAAGTAGAAGAAGAGAAAAAGTTGTGTATATATATCATTGTCATCATAAAAAACTACTATATCAACTGAATCAAACTGACATTGTCATCCTTAAGCACAAAGTCAAGACAAACACAATTCTTTCTCAAACATAAAGTAAATCATAACTACTCTCATCTACCAGAACACAAGAAAAACAGCCTCCAAATTCCAGCTTCCCCCGATTCTCAGCTTAACTCCTTCTGGACAGGAAGGCAAATCCTAAGAGGTGATCACATTTGTGCTCTGGGTTGCAAAAAATATTATCTAGCTTTAAAGAATCTTTAAATGAGATTATCCTCAAACGACAAAAAATGAAGTGCTTTTATTCTCTGAAAATGTTCTCCGATCCATAGAAAATTAAATGAGACACTGCCATCTTATTAGGGAAGCAAGCTATGGCGGATTCAGTTCAGTCACTCAGTCGTGTCTGATTCATTGCGACCCCATGAACCGCAGCATGCCAGGCGTCCTTGTCCATCACCAACTCCCGGAGTCCACCCAAACCAATGTCCATTGAGTAAGTGATGCCATCCAACCATCTCATCCTCTGTTGTCCCCTTTTCCTCCTGCCTTCAATCTTTCCCAGCATCAGGGTCTTTTCCAATGAGTCAGCTCTTTGCATTAGGTGGCCAAAGTATTGGAATTTCAGCTTCAACATCAGTCCTTCCAGTGAACACCCAGGACTCATCTCCTTTAGGATGGACTGGTTGGATCTCCTTGCAGTCCAAGGGACTCTCAAGAGTCTTCTCCAACACCACAGTTCAAAGGCAGCAATTCTTCGGTGCCAACTCTCACATCCATACATGACCACAGGAAAAACCATAGCCTTGACTAGACAGACCTTAGTCGGCAAAGTAATGTCTCTGCTTTTGAATATGCTTTCTAGGTTAGTCATAACTTTCCTTCCAAGGAGTAAGCGTCTTTTAATTTCATGGCTGCAATCACCATCCACAGTGATTTTGGAGCCAAAAAATATAAATTCTGACAGTTTCCACTATTTCCCCCATCTATTTCCCATGAAGTGATGGGACCGGATGCCATAATCTTCGTTTTCTAAATGTTGAGCTTTAAGCCAACTTTTTAACTCTCCTCTTTCACTTTCATCAAGGGGCTCTTTAGTTCTTCTTTACTTTCTGCCATAAGGATGGTGTCATCTGCATATCTGAGGTTATTGATATTTCTCCCAGCAATCTTGATTCCAGCTTGTGTTTCTTCCAGTCCAGCGTTTCTCATGATGTATTCTGCATAGAAGTTAAATAAGCAGGGTGACAATATACAGCCTTGATGGACTCCTTTTCCTATTTGAAACCAGTCCGTTGTTCCATGTCCAGTTCTAACTGTTGCTTTCTGACCTGCATACAGGTTTCTCAAGAGGCAGGTCAGGTGGTCTGGTATTCCCATCTCTTTCAGAATTTTCCACAGTTTATTGTGATCCAGACAGTCAAAGGCTTTGGCATAGTCAATAAAGCAGAAATAGATGTTTTTCTGCAACTCTCTTGCTTTTTCCATGATCCAACGGATGTTGGCAATTTGATCTCTGGTTCCTCTGCCTTTTCTAAAACCAGCTTGAACATCAGGAAGTTCACGGTTCATGTATTCCTGAAGCCTGGCTTGGAGAATTTTGAGCATTACTTTACTAGCATGTTAGATGAGTGCAATTGTGCAGCAGTTTGAGCATTCTTTGGCATTGCCTTTCTTTGGGATTGGAATGAAAACTGACCTTTTCCAGTCCTGTGGCCACTGCTGAATTTTCCAAATTTGCTAGCATATTGAGTGTAGCACTTTCACAGCATCATCTTTCAGGATTTGAAACAGCTCCACTGGAATTCCATCACCTCCACTAGCTTTGTTCATAGCGATGCTTTCTAAGGCCCACTTGACTTCACATTCCAGCATGTCTGGCTCTAGGAGAGTGATCACACCATCGTGATTCTGGGTCATGAAGATCCTTTTTGTACAGTTCTTCTGTGTGTTCTTGCCACCTCTTCTTAATATCTTCTGCTTCTGTTAGGTCCATACCTTTTCTGTCCTTTATCGAGCCCATCTTTGCATGAAATGTTCCCTTGGTATCTCTAATTTTCTTGAAGAGATCTCTAGTCTTTCCCATTCTGCTGATTGCCTCTATTTCTTTGCATTGATCGGTGAGGAAGGCTTATGACAATATATGTGTGGTCAATTGCCTTCAAATATTTTTGCTCTTATTTTAAAAATCAGTTTTAAAATATAAGCTACATCTTGACCGCCACTCATCTGTTCAAACATTTATGAAACACCCTACTATGGGTAGGACTAAGAGCTGGGGATTCTGCACTGAATGATATCAAAGTGTATTGAGTCTAATACAAGGGACAGGTGAGCACATAAACAATTATGATGCATCTAAATAAGTGACACTAAAATATGTGATGAATTTATAGTCATTGAGCACTTAGGATGTATTTACTAAACACTGTGCTGACATCTTTATACATTAATTCTCTCATCTCTTTTTTCCTAAATGTCATTCCTGAACTTATAGATGAGGTAACTCATGTAAACCGAGGTTAAATCACTGCACCAGGATTACTCGGCTTTCAAGGGGCCGAGTCAGAACTGGATCTCAAGGCTCCTTGGTTCCAGTGCTGGAGTTGCTGGCTGGACTGGGAGACAGCTGCAGGAGACGGGGTGGGGACAGGCAAGACACGTCCTCGGACACCATGTTTACTGTTCCCTGTATCATCCAGTCAGGTGGGAGCCGCTGAAGAACCGCACTCGTGAAAGGCAGACTTGTTTTTCAGAACATTCTGCATAACTTTTAACTACTGTGCAGTATGAAATTACAACTGGATAATAATCTCAAAGCATTTACATCTTGAAATATGTGATAATGATCTAGTGGGGTTTTAAGCACAACTTCCATGAAAATAAAAAATAAATAAGAAAACAAATGAGTATAGCTAATTGGAGAGAAAGACATTTGGGTCAGGTTGACTTCTAAGCTGTCATGATAAAGTTAAGAAGGAAAGAAAAATAGGTTTAGCAGAATTTAGTAACTATCCAGGGTGAAGTGAGACTCCAAATGTGGTGACTTCAGCACCTAGATGGACCATAAGTAATCAGTTGATATAGGGGAACAGCAGGAAGAGCTTTGGGGTGAGGGGCAGGGGTACAGAGGGAAAGAATGAGTTCATTTAGGCAGGTGTTTGTTGAACTCAACCTATGCAGAATAGAGTTGAGACATCGAGTGGGCAACTAGAAGTATTACTCCAGAGCTCAGCACCAAGACTTTAAGGATGAGTTTAAAGATGAGTTTAGAAATCATCAGCTAAAAGCTGATTAAACCCACAAAAGGATATAGAACAGGTTTCTTCCATCTTTCATCACCTAATTTCCTTTCCTTCTAAGTTTCCTCCCCTGCCTCCATCTTTAACTGTTACAACTTATCAAAGAAATATAGTAGGCCAAATAATGCCCCCCAAATAAGCCCACACTCTAATCTTCAGACTATGAAATGGTACCTTATATGACAAAAAGGACTTTGCAGAAGTGATTAAATTAAGGATTGAGATGGGGATAGTATTCTGTATTATCTGAGTGAGTTGAATCTAACCACATCTATTATGTTTATAATAGAAGTCTATTTCTAGATTTTTTTTTAGGAATGTGCAAACCAGCTGACTTCTTTTTTCTAGCTTTTCAGGTACTGTAAGCAGCCAGTTAAGCATATCTCAGCCTGGCCCTCCAGGAAAAAAGTTGGGGTTCTCAGGCAGCCTCCACCAACTCCACTCAGTACCAGGTGGATACCTCCAGCACAGGTAATGTGCGTGTTAAGATAGTCCTCTCCTGGTGGCAAGATTGAAGATTTGGTATCAGCTTCAGAAGATAAAATGCTCACTAGCTTTGGAAAGACGAACGCCAGGTGGTCCTGCTCAGCTTCCCAGAAGTAGGGGCTTGTGGCCAAAACTATGGCAAACAATAAGATAGTTCTCTGCCTCCTAGTTGTAGGTCACTGTCTCCTGGTGTATTATATACATTTTTCTCAAAAACTAAATAGGGAGCACCAGTCGATTATAAATATTCTTGAATCCCATTGCATGGTTCCAGTTCCTTCATCACTTCCAACAAGCAAGTAGTAAACCTGATGCTCTCGACGTCTAGCAAGAGTACAATATAATACGGGACACAATTCATGCAAAAGAGCTTTGACTCTTTTGGAAGAAATCCATATACATAAACCCCAGGCATCCTTCTGATGACCTATACTGAAAAGCACTGTTTTCACAATGTCAAAGGTGGAGACCTGGTGACTTCTACACACTCTGCTCTGCAAGTAAGAATAAGCAGTGATGCATTCCTTCCTCCTACAAAAGCGCTTTATCATAGTGCTATTTAGAATAGTATCCAGAGGACACGTACTTCCCTGTGCTGCTCCGTTAAGCCAGAAACAGCCGCAATACTTAATATGGACAGAGTCAAAAACACCTCTTGAAAGCCACTGAAAACATTCACCTGCAGCTGTTCCACTGAGTGGCTTCCTAAAAGAGGGCTCTCTGCCCAGGCGGTGCCATGCCCACAGTGACACCTCACAAGAAGCAGCTGGCCACAGGAGTGTGGCCACCTTGCCTGCAGGCACTTCTCACATTCCGAGGCCTTTTTGTCTCTCTCGGAGGGGACACTGGCTCTGAAGCAGGAGAGATGACTGATGGACTTTATAAGAATTGGCTGCCAGCCCCAGCGGCTATTAGGTTTCTCCACTGCTTTAGCTGAAAGATTCTGCAGAAAGATTCTTTCAAGACGCTCATTGCCCTCAGAGGTTACATAATAGCAAGCATCCGAATAAGTGATTACTTGAATTTCCTGCAAAACAATCAAAGCCCAATTCCTGGGCTGGGAGAGAGGAGGGGTTGGGAGGATTTGAAATTTCTGTCTTTGGCAGCTGACAGCTGATTATTAAGAACGGCAAGGTGTCAGAGGCTTGACACTTTTCCTTATCCCTTTCACTGACTCCATACATGAGCAAATGCCCTTGGCAGCCTTGTGGATGAGCACGGGGACACCAACCTGAGAAGAGAAACCAGTTCAGAAAAGGGATTTATACTCCAAGCTCACATGAACCTGAGCTCATTTCAGAGAGGACGCAAGTGGGCTGGAAAGGACATGCCTCTGAAATGAGCTCAAACTGACTGTTTGTAGGCAAGGGGAAAGTTCTCACATTATAGTGTGTTTGGGGTTGTAAACAGAAGGGGACCCTGGCAAGGGCAGAATGGCTGGAATCTGTCCCAGGCTGGGTGCTACATGGTTGGAGGAGGGAGTAGGGTGAGGAGGAAGGCCTGAAGTTCTCTGACAAGTTCACAGTCAGCTAAATACAGAGCTGCTCCTTCCAGCATGTTAGAGGTAGGCACTGCCATCTCCGGGCTGCCCTGGTGGGCTCAGGAGTAAAGAATCTGCGTGCCATTGTGAGCCACAGGTTTGATCTCTATCTTAGGAAGATCCCCTGAAGTAGGAAATGGCAACCTACTCTAGTATTGGTGCCTGGAGAATTCCATGCACAGAGGAGCCTGGCAGTCCACAGTCCATGAGGTCACAAAGAGTCGGACACAATTTAGCAACTAAACCACTGCGATCTCTGCAGGTGCCTATTCATCTGGAGACATTTCCATCAGGCATCAGTGACCCCTGTCTCCATAGGTGGCCTTGCATGCATGGACTTGCAAGGCCATCCATAGGCTCCCTTACAGATTTCCTCATCAGTCAGAAAGTTGACCACTCCCAACCATTTCCCTGGAGTCACAGCCGAAGGGAAAAAAAGGTTTTCAGGAATCTTATTTATACATAAATAGAATTAGTGGAGACCAAAAAAAAAAAAAAAAACCCTGAAGGGCTTAATTGTCTTCAGGATCCCTGTGTGATAAACGTGTGCTGGAGTTACTCCATCACTCAGTCAGCCTCGGAGTGCATCCCCGTGTCCAGAAGTACAGTGGGCGAAACGTGGGAGGCGGTGTCCCCACTGTCCTGGCACTGTCTTCCCAGTGCCTCATTTTAAAAGAGTCATCCTATCAGCTGGGCTGCCTTCCGTTGCTGGTAACTGAAAACTCCAGACGAAACCACCACGGATGACACTGAAATGTGTTACCTTTAAATACAAGAAGTTTGGAAATCTGGCCATCCGATTCCTGTGACTCACTTGGCTTCATTCTTCTCCATGTGCTGGCTTCATCCTCCAGATGGCTGGGAGAGCTCTGAGCTTCACATCCAGACGCAGGGAAGCAGAATGGTGGGTGTCATTTCTCCCAGCAGCTTCTGCCGAGGAAGGAGGAAGCCTCGCCCAGGAGCCCCATCCTCAGAATTCTCCCCTTGCGTCTCGCCTTACGTCTCTTACCAGACCCAGGTCACTAGCCTTCCCTTGAAGCAGCAGTGCACAGAAAGACTGGGGTTCCCAGTATTGTTGGGGATCAACTAGCATCCACCACTAGATCTGGAAGCAGAGACAGCTTCTCCTGAAGCACAACATGTGAAAGAAGGATGGAGCCTGCATAAAGGAGAAAGGAGGAAAGGGCTATCGGTGGGCCCCCAGTGGTGCCTGCTGTAGGCAGTCATCAAGCATCCTATTAATACATACAAGGGAGGGTGACAGTAACACGTTCTAAATCCCTTCTTGAATTCAGAGTCCACTTCTAAAGGAAGGTTTACAAATGAAAAGTCTTTGAAAGTTAAGGGTCCCTTCATCAGACTCCTGACCAGATTATCATAGAGCAGAGAGACCTTCAATCCATGTAAAGTATATGCAGCCTCTGCCACCGGCAGGACCCCCAGGGGCAGCGTCTCCTGGGAAGCATGCAGGAGCTTCTGCAAATGCCTCCAGCAGCAGCCTGTGGAGGTTCCTGCAGAGGAACTCACACAAAAGCAATGGCGAGGACTTCACTAGTGGTCCAGTGGTTAAGAATCCACCTGCCAATGCAGGGGACATGGATTCAATCTCGGTCCAGGAAGATTCACATCGGGGGAGAACTGAGCCCATGTACCACACACAGCTACTGAGTCTGTGCCCTAGAGCCCATGCTCCGCAAGAGGAGGGGCCACCACAGCGAGAAACCCGCACACCACAACCAGAGAGCAGCCTCAGCAACAAAGACCCAGCACAGCCAAATACGATAAGTTAATTTTTAAAAAGCAATGGAGAGACAAGCCTTGTGGAGCGCAATGGAAGAAGATAAGGGAACACAGCTGCTACCCTCTAGACTCCAAAATGTTAACTTGTTCTGTGGATTTCTGAAGTTAAAAACTGGGTACTCGGAGCAGAATTTTCAGGAAAACTACTTTTAGCTCAATATAAAAATGGAGGTTTTCAACAACCAGAACCATAGTGGGGATGCCCATCAAAAGCAGAGAGAAATTTTGTCTCAAGGAGCACAAAGTAGAGATCATGCCAAGGAAACCTTTCCCAAGGTAAAACACAATCAAGGCATTTTAATAACAATACGACCCATTTTAATACCAGCATCATGCTAGTAACTTACAAGGCTCACTGAGTACTTGATGATCATGTATAACAAGTAGGTACTTGAAGCTTCTTAAACATGGACTCAGTGGATAAGAGTCTGCCTGCCAATGCAGGGGACATAGGTTCAATCCCTAGTCCGGGAAGATCCCACATGCCAAGGAGCAGCTAAGCCCCTGTGCCAGAACTGCTGAGCCCAAGTGCTGCAACCCCTGAATCCCACATCTCTAGAGCCTGTGCTCTGCAGTGAGAGAAGCCACCGCAATGAGAAGTGCCACAACTAGAGAGTAATGCCCACTCGCTGCAGCTAGAGAAAGCCCTCGCACAGCAGTGAAGAGCCAGCACAGTCAAAAATGATAAAATTAAAAATTTTACAAATGAAGTTTCATAAACCTAAAAAAGACTTTCCACTAAAACGTATAACCAGGAAGCTCCAGGACATTGATGAAGTTAGGACATGGGTTCATTTCCACTCTGTGAGTGAAGTGAAGTGAATTGAAGTGAAAGTGAAAATCACAGTCATGTCTGACTCTTTGCAACCCCATAGGCTTGTGGAATTCTGCAGGCCAGAATACTGGAGTGGGTAGCCTTTCCCTTCTCCAGGGGATCTTCCCAACCAAGGAATCGAACCAGGATCTCCTGCATTGCAGGTGGGTTCTTTACCAACTGAGCTATCAGGGAAGCCCCTTGTGTGAGTGGGTAAGATACAAAGAATGGCCAAAACTGAACCCATCGTCCCCGAAGTCAGCACTGACTCTCAACTTCCAGCCTCATCACCACTCTCCTTGTCACCCAGGAGTGAGTCCTTGGAGTCAGAGCTCCTTTCCTCTCCTCCCTGCCCCACCTGCAAGCCAGCAAACCCTTTGAATGCGGCCTCCAACATGCCTCTCACGGTCACCACTTCCGCCTTTCTGACTGATCTCTTAACCTCACAGACTGCAGCACGCCAGGCCTCCCTGTCCTTCACTATGTCCCAGAGTTTGCTCAAAGTCATGTCCGTGTCCATTGGTGGCATCCAACCATCTCATCCTCTGTGGCCCCCTTCTCCTCCTGCCTTCAGTCTTTCCCAGCATCTGGGTCTTTTCCAATGAGTCAGCTCTTCGCATCAGGTGGCCAATGTATTGGAGCTTCAGCTTCAGCATCAGACCTTCTAATGAATATTCAGGGTTGATTTCCTTTAGAACTGACTGGTTTGATTTCCTTGCTGCTCAAGGGACTCAAGAATTTTCTAGCACCAGTTTGAAAGCATCAGTTCTTCAGTGCTCAGCCTTCTTTATGGTCCAACACACACATCTGTACATGACTACTACTTTATACACAATTCTTTAATAATTATAAATTTTTGTCCCCTACCCTCATATATAATTGTGGAGCCATTTATTTTAACTCCCATTTGGAAGGGGGAAGAATGGCAGACCTACAGCAGTCACTGGTTTACAGGATTCTGAAATCCCACTGGGCAGACATTGTGAAGGCCCCCTAATTCTGGAAGGGTGGACTGTACCTTAATTAGACCTGGCTATTCTTGGATAATGTGTGTCTCTGGAGGTTTAGCTGTCCTTACTAAGAGACTGAACAACAAGAGGGCAAAAATCTTATCTCTTTAGTTTATAGGACCAAGGGGGGTCCTGAATTAAAAGAAACTATTGAAATTCACTTGGAGATCCTAAACTCAGAGCTGGGTGAAGTAACTGGTAAAACATACAGATGTTTTACCTTAATTACCAAAAATTGCCATTCTTGACCAAAATTAGTTTCACCAATCTTGAAGCATTTATTACTTCACCAAAAAGAGCAGGGAATACCTTTTTCCTTAAATAACTGAGGAAGTTTTTACTGAAAATGTAAAGAAAAAACTATGTCAAGCTGCTAAAATATATATGTATATTCTTTCAAAGTTTGGACTCCCTTGGAGAGAAGGTGACTCTAATCCACTGTGAAAAGATCATTGGCAAAGCAGACTGAGCAGAGACAATTCCATGTTTTGACAAACTCCCAGTTCGTATCCCTTTTCCTAAGCACACAGGGAGACCAGTTTTTCTAGCCTCCCTTGCAGTTGGTGGGTCAATAGGACTGGGTTCTCGTGAATAGAATGTTTGCAATGGTCAAGTAGGACACTTGCAAGTCTGGCTCTTAAAGGCTTCCTGCAGGATCCTCTGTGCCCCTCCACTGTTCGCAGCAACCTAAGACTGTTCAGTCAGTCAAGCTCCGAGACAGTGGGGCCTCAGTCAGTCCAAGCCTCAGAGTAACTGCCCCTCCACCGTATACCCCGGTTGGTACGTTCTGTGCTTGAGAAAAACTTTTAGCATTTGACATTTCAGCATCAGCAAAGTAGGTGCTGAGTAGTCCCTACACAATCCCCAACCAGATGTTTCATAAACTATACTTTTGGTTTAAAAAAAAAAAAATCCAAAAGAGGGACCTCCCTGGTAGTCTAGGGCTAAGACTCCATGCTCCCAAAGCAGGGGGCCCAGGTTCCATCCTTGGTCAGGGAACTATAGCCCACAGGCCACAACCAAGACCCAGTACAGTCAGATAAATAAATAAATGTTTTTAAAAATCCAGAAGAAACAGCATTGTTGAAATTAACCAAATTCATACACTTTTCAGAAGAGTTCTCCCAGGGTGTCAGGGTTCTCTTACTAATAAAAGTTAGCATGTGTTCTTTCATCTGCTTGTTTTACCTGAATCACCAAAAATTGCCATTCTTTACCCAAAATTAATTTCACCAAGCTTGGAGCTTTTCCTTACTTCACCAAAAGAAAACAACAGGGAATACCTTTTCCCTTAAATATCTGAAGAAGTTTTTACTAAAAAATATTAAAATTAAAAAGTAGCTCAAGCTATTAAAAAGTTTTTTTAAGCAGCTCAACTATAAAACTCACAAGCCGAAGCCCAAAAAGAGAAGATTAGTCCACATGTGAGGTTGTCTTTAATTTTTGATTTAAAGTGATGTTTTTTAACATCTGTAAAACATTCATCTGATTATGAGAGGTAGGAAAACTTACTAACCTAAAAGATGAATGCAACTTGAAAAACAGCATTAATCTGTTCTCAGAGAGCAATGTTCAGTTCAGTTCAGTCGCTCAGTCGTGTACAACTCTTTGCGACTCCATGAATTGCAGCACGCCAGGCCTCCCTGTCCAGAGAGCAATGTTAGGTGTTTTTAAATACTAAAATCAAACAAAAAGCTAATTACATGAATCACTGAGGTAGCAATTTTTGGATCAAAGTGTCAGGCAACAGTTGTAGTTTACAATAACAGAGACTCCCTCTCTGCTGGTATGTGGTTTCATGACGTCTCTTTGGATTGCCCTTTGGAATCTTAACACCCATGTTACTTTGGAATTACACTGTAACTTCAATGTGAAAGTGTAAGTCACTCAATGGTGTCCAACTCTTTGCAACCCCATGGACTATACAATCCATGGAATTCTCCAGGCCAGAATACTGGAGTGGGTAGCCTTTGCCCTCTCCAGGGGATCTTCCCAACCCAGGGACTGAACCCAGGTCTCCCGCATTTCAGGTGGATTCTTTACCAGCAGAGCCACCAGGGAAGCCCCCTAACTTCAATAATCATTACAAACTTTCAAACAGACTTTATTCACATAGACAGAGACTGACCAAAGCAAGTCAACATATGAAGCAAAAAGAGAGAAGAGTTAAACAGAGAGAAAGCCACAAGCATAGAGGAAAAGGAAGAAACAAGGAGCAAAACAAGGGAAGGTGAATAAACAAAGAAATACATTACCATTATCCTGGTACCTGAAGGTGCCAGGAAAAGAAAGAGGGCAGGAAACAGCTGAGAATGCCACGGAATCGGCTGGGCAGAGCATTCCCTGAGTCTGATGTCCTATGAAAATTGACATCTCAGGCTTTTGTTTCTGTCTTATGCCTGGTAGGACCACAGAGTCTGTGAGTAGGAAGGTCCCAAACACTATACCTGCCCCTGTCTGATGCAGAAATGTCCCCGAAATGTTTTCCACTGGAACTGAAGATTGGGTATCCAAGCATCCCTAAACTGATGAAATTCCATACGATCCAGAGTAAGATTGAAAATGCCAGACAGGTGTCTGCTTCTTCTTTCTTTCTTCCTTTCCTTCCTTCTTCTTTTTCTCTTTTTTTTTCTGACTCCCAAGATGTGGTATGTGACACACTTCCTTTCATCCAAGGAGTTTCTCAGCAGAGTTACGGGCTCCCAGATTTGAAGTAGAAGTTGAACATGGTCAAAGAAAGGAGAACTGACAGAGAAATGAAAAGTTTGGCAACAAAATGCACTGGAAACTGAAAATATAAGACTGTTTTCTTGGGAAAGCAGGTTTAGGACAAGAGCTGGCCCCATCCTGGATTAAAGCCTTTAAAGCTTTAGCTGTTATGAATGATCCCTCAGGTAACCTCTGCGACCTGTCCTCAGCCCCCTTCTCTTTTCACCCTACACACTCTCTGCTGACTTTTACCTCCTACCCTCACTCCACTGGGAAGGTTTAACCTTTCTGAGGGGCAGCAAACAGTAATGACAACTGCCACTGACCCAAGTCGGTTCACAAAAGCTACCATGTCAGGAGAACGAATTCTACACCCTACCTCTGGGGCTTTCATTCCAAGCAACAATGATCACTAGGAAGAAAAAAAAATGGTAACACAGACACGTAAAAACATTCTTATTTTCATGACACCAAGCCAACAAGAGACAGGACAGGTTATAGCACAGAGGAAGTTCCAAGTGTGAAAACTCTGATCTGTCCTTTGTTTACACCTCCAAGACTGCCACCCCTATGACACTCTAACCATCCTGTGACCCTTGCAAATTCCTTTCCAGATCCTCTTCCAGGGTGGAGCCAGACTGATCAAAGACCATCCATTTATCATTATTGTTTGATTTATTTGCATTTGACTTGTCTCATTATAATATCATTTTCAAGAAGAGACCTCTAATGCCAATAACCAGGGGCCCAGCAGGTACCATCTACAGTCTATTAAGACCTCTGTCCTCCCTGGTTGCACTTGGAGTGTGTTCCTTGTTTAAGTCACAAGAGTACACGACTTATGAGATATTACAAGATAGAGTTACAATAATTCAGATATTCTTTAGCCCCTTCTCCATTATCTTGGTGAACTGAGTATTTCAATCTAACTTAAAAAACCTCAAATACTAAGGTCTCCAAGATTACCTCCCTCCTTTTCACAAGGCCTTTTACCCAATACCAAACAGCAATATTTATAGAGCCATTTATTACTATTACTTCCAATCTATTAAAGCAGCTGTCCTCCTTTTCTTTGTCAGAATCTATCACTATCCTAGCAAACTCATCCAAGCATGGTTTCACTATTGCCCTTAGATGGATGATGTCCAAGTCTATATCTGCAGCACAGATCTTTCTTCTAAATGCCAGCCTCTATTTTCAGCTATTTATCTGACATGTCCCTGAGCCATCTTGCTTAGCTTGGCTTCCCTGGGAAGCAGAATCTGAGGTGGAGATCTCCACGTAGTGGTTTATTGGGGGTGCTCTTAGGAACACCCCCAGGGAAGCAGTGATGTCTGCATCAAGACAAGGAGAGGCTGAACTGTGTTGCAGCCCCAACCAAGACCCAGTCAGTCCCATAGGAACCTGATGATCCTTCAAATCTGTTCCAAATTGGGCCAAGGAGGCTCAGACTTCATACGCCAAGATCCACCCACCCTTGGTTGTAGGTCACCCCCAGGGAAGGGGCATAATCTTGAGTGAAAGCAGGTCCCTTTATGGCAATTCCCACGTTGGAATTCAGCCATGAACCACAGCAGCCAATTTCCCAGACCGCTGGGAAAATGCATATCCAGCAGGTTTGCAATGACTAGAGGTTGTTGCTCCTGCCAACACCGTGACTTCTTCCCTTGCCTCATGCTATCCTGGCACGAGGAGCCTGAAGTAACTAACGGCTGTCATGGCTTGAAGTTTCATAGAGACTCTTCTTGTGTTTCCCGATGGAAACATGTCCTTCTGGTGACCACGACTTCTAAACCTATGGAGCCTAGAGTTGCGGGGATGAGAAACAGAAATTCCCTAAGTGGGTCACTGAAGTGATGCCAAGAGAGGCACCTTCTGCTTCTCCCCTCAAGTATTCTGCCTTCTCTCAGCACCACGTACTAGCTGTTGATATAGAATGCCTATTGCATCCCGGAGAATGACCCCATCCTTGCACGCCATCATCTCAAAGTTGGTACCACAGCTATGCCTTTGAAAGGCCATTCTCTTGCTCTCTTTGGCTGCAGCTTCCAGGTGTCATGGTACATTAGGGCTGGAGGTACAATATGTGGTGGGAACAGTGGAGCCCATGGTCAGGGGTGTATGGCTTCACTTCCTTTGCTGTAAAGTAGGTGTGGGTGGCACTTTGCAGAATGAACATCTTCATCTGTATCACCTGCATAGCCCTGGCGCTGCATCCTCTGGCACAAAGTTTCATTATCCCAGAATATATTCAGAGCATCCTCCTGGAGCAGAAATTCCTCTCCAAGATCATCATTTTTAATGACATTACTATATAGAAATAACAATATGTTATACAGTATGACAAAAAAGTCAAATGACTTTTCAAAAAAAAAAAAAAAAAAGCAGACAACTTCAACTAAATGTGATGTTTTAGCAGATTGATCTGGACTCTTTAGCAGAGTCCCGGGGATATGTGCACACTGTCCTTTATCCTTAAAAATTATGTAAAGGAAGGAAGCACTGATGTGGGAATGAGTGCTGGGGTAGTAAATCAGGAGATCTGAGATCTCAAAACTGGATTTTCAATTGATACTGATGTAATTTAGTTAGGACATTGAGCAACTTGATGTTTCCTGCAATAGCAACCTCCGTTTCCTCGTCTATGACCCTACCTATCTTTTCCATGTCTTTTTTGGATGTCTCCAAAGAACCTCAAACTTAACATGTCCAAAACCCATGTCATGATTATTCCCCCACAATCCAGTGTTGTTTTTGTTTTTTAACATTTTCAATCCCTGAAAATGACACCACCACCCATTCAGTCACTCAGGTCAAAAATCTAATTCCCTTTGACATCTATTTCTTCTTCAATCCCACTGTTAAGTCTATAACCAAGCCCAGCTGACTTTACCTCCTAAAATCAGGCTAGGTGGCTCTAGAATTCACTGATTCCAGTCCATCTCTTCCACTACCACCAACACTGCCCACCCACCCCAGTCCTGGCCACTTCCTATCTGGACCAATGCATGATCCTCCCAACTGCTCCACCTGTGTTTCCTCTGCCCCCATCCTATCCTCCTAAGATTCTGGGCACTTAAGCTAAATACCCCACAGATGAGTGCACACATACACACACACACATACCTGTCCCTAATACAACCAGAGTGACCTTTTCAACAGCAAATCCCATCCTGCCACCACTGCCTTCTTGTCAAACATGACCTAAGAGGCAGGACACAGCCGGGCTGCTGCCTCTGTCTCCAGTCTAGTCTGAAATCAAGCTCCCACTCACTGCCTATTGGAAATGCTCCTCTGTTATGGGCTGAACTGTGCTCCCCCTCCTCCTGACCTGCTGAAAATTCAAGTGTTAAAAGTCCTGATCCTCCAGTAGCTCAGAATGTTGCTGTATTTGAAGATCAAGCTTTAAAAAAGTAATTAAGATAAGTCATGTGGGTGGGCTCTAATCCAACCTGACCGGTACCCTTATAATAAGGGGAAACTGGTACACAGTCACACACGGAAGAAAGACTGTGCAAAGACAGAGAGAGAAGATGGCCATCCATAAGCCAAGGGGAAGATACCAACCCTGCTGACACCCTGACCTCTGACTTCCAACCTCCAGAACCGTGAGATAGAAATTACTGTTTTGTAAGCCACCCAGTCTAGGATATTTCAGTACAGTGGCCCAGCAAACATCTTACTTAAACAAAATTCCTAACTCACATCCAAAAATAACAGCTATCAGTTTCAGAGCACAGGCCCCAGGCCAGGGTCTGCCCCCAACCCTCTGTTATATTCTCTCCTTTTACTCTAATGAGAACCATTGCTCCCTGATGAGGAGGAACCTCAGAAGCTCCTGGATCTGCAAGGAGCACCTAGACTCAGAGCCTCTGCTCAGACACTCACACCATGGCTTCCTGAGGAAAACTTGTCCAGTGCTTCTGCAATTCTTGGGGATAATCTGGATCATTGCTTAAAGTGCGAGTATTATAAAAAGCCAAGTCTCTCTTCCATGTGGGAGCTGAAGAGTGGAACCCACCTCAAGAGTTCACCATGGAGGCCATGGAAGGAGGAGGCAGGCGGTAGGGATGGGGGGAGACTTTCTGTGGGAAAGCTGTGTGATCTGTGTCCCCACAGTGCTCCCTCCATCCTGCCCTCTTCCTCTCTATCCAAAGGCAGGCCCTCAACAAATGGACAGTGTGGCCCTGTCAAACCATCAGAGGACTTAAAATACTGTATTAACCCTGAGCCTCAGGAGGAGTACTTACATCCATCCATGTCCTTCTGAATTTGCCTGGGAGAGTAATGACAGCTTTAAGGTATTGCTTGAAAGTTTGGAGTTATGGTCCTGTCAGCCTAGGCCTGAAAGTTACTTCTATCTGTGAGAATTTGGGCAAGCCATTTGAATTCTTTAAAATCAGTTTTGCCCAGTCAGACAGGCACAGAGATGCTTCTGGAAGCAACATCATGATGGCTGCCCAAGAGAACCCCAAGTTCAGTTCAAACTGGTATTGGTTGGTGATGGTGGTACTGGAAAAACTACGTCCATGAAATGTCATCTGACTGGTGAATTTGAGAAGTATGTAGCTACCTTGGGTGTTGAGGTCCATCGTCTTGTGTCCCATACCAACAGAGGACGTATTATGTTCGACATACGGGATACAGCCGGTCAGGAGAAATTGGGTGGACTGAGAGACGGCTATTATACACAAACTCAGTGTGTCATTACAATGTTTCATGTAACATCAAGAGTTACTTACAAGAAAGTGCCTAACTGTCATAGAGATCTGGCACAAGTGTGTGAGAACACCCCAATGGTGTTGTGTGGCAACAAAGTGGATGTTATGGACAGAAAGGTTGAGGCAAAGTCATCTGCCTTCCACCGAAAGAAGACTGTTCAGTACTACGACATTTCTGCCAAAAGTAACTGCAGCTTTGAAGAGCCCTTCCTCTGGCCTGCTAGAAAACTGATCGGAGACCCTAACGTGGAGCTCGTCGCCATGCCTGCTCTTGCCCCGCCCAGAGGTGGTCAGGGACCCAGCCTTGGCAGTGCAGGACAAGCACAGTTTAGAGGTTGCACAGATGAAGATGACGGCCTGTGGGAAGGTGAGGCTGGGGCCCAGCGTCAGAAGTCTCGTTTTATAGGCCAGTGTCCTATGATGTCAGTGGTGCGGCGTGTTTGCCACTTTATTACATAGCTAAGCAGAACGTGTGCTTAATGTTTGGATGCTGAAGGAGGTAGATGGGCTTTGGAGTGAATGTGTCAGTTAAAAAAAAAAAAAAACTTTCCTTTTTGGACCTGATATTTAGGTGATTTGGAACACAATTGTTCCTCCTTGAGTTTCAAATATAAAACTGCTATAGTCACATGACATGGAGAAAGAAACGGCAACCCATTCCAGTGTTCTTGCCTAGACACTCCTGTGGACAGGGGAGCCTGGTGGGCTGCCGTCTACGGGATCGCACAGAATCAGACGCCACTGGGGCGACTTAGCAGCAGCAGCAGCATAGTCACGTGACATTACTGAGAGGCGAAATCTGGTTTGTTACTGTCCTTCCCATTCCTTTTTGTTTAGAATCAGAATAAAGCTGTATTTCAAATATCTAAAAAGGAAGTCAGCTTCCTCACCCCTACGAGAAGAAGAGTAATTATGGTAACATTATTATAGGAATATCATAATAATTAGAGATAATATATGTAAAGCACTTACACAGTATTTGACACGTGCCTGTGTGCGAAGTCACTTCAGTCACATCCAACTCTTTGCACCTCTGTGGACCATAGCCCGCCAGGCTCCTCTGTCCATGGGACTCTCTAGGCAAGAATACTGGAGTGGGTTGCCACGCCCTCCTCCAGGGGATCTTCCTGACCCAGGACAAACCCGTGTTTCTGTGTCTACTGCCTCGGCAGGCACCACTAGCACCACTGGGGAAGCCCATAGCGTCAGCTTAAATAAATAGTATGCTATTAGAACTAATGAGAGAGCCTGTGAACATACCTTCATGTGAGATCTGTTTACTACATTGTGGCATCATTTCTTATCTCTCCCGGACATTGCCAGTGCTCCCTGCACGTCCCGTCTCCCTTCTCCTTTCAGACTGCTCTTCTCCTGGCCACTGTGTTCTTTGTCCTCTGACAGTCTGCCCCTGGACCTCTCTTGGGTGACACCTCGGGCTACTGGAGTCTGGAGAATGACAGGTACAGTACGAAAGTCCAGCTCTCTTGCCTTGTGTGAGGACAAACTCTGAGTTCCCTGGTGGGATCAAGCTGAAATGCCATCCTTGCTTTTCTCTTTCACCCTCCCCATCTTGCCTCTCCACCCCCTTACTGGTTTTTCCTGGGATCATTTCCACAATAAATCTCCTGCACGTGGACCTTGGTCTCAGAATCTGCTTCTGGGAAGCACAGGCCATCCTGCTGGTACTAGAAAGAAGACTCGCAGCCTTTTCAAGGATCCAACTCTAAACCCTGCAGAAGAGGCAGGAGGCAACTCTTAAGCAGATGGAGCTCAGGCATTCAGCCTCTCTAGGTACAGAATGCTGGTCCTTCACCAACACAACTAGAGAGTAAAAATGATGTGGGTCAAAATACTCTGTTCAAATCATCACATTTGAAATTGGAAATTTGAGAAACAGATGTTCTTCTTTCAACTTTTTTTCCTGAGCTTTAGCGCTTCTGTCTGTGCAATGTTTATACTAAAGAAGTTTCACAGGGAATTTATGGGGATGCATGTACTTGTATCTTAAACAAAATATTTTCCAGTTACTGTATGTTCTTTCTGTATCATCACCTTTTTCCCTTTAGTCCACTGTCATGAAAGATGCTGCAACAAGTCCCAACCAGCACATGGTCGGCTAGAGCATGGAAGCAGTCAAGCCATGGAAAATATACAGGGTCTCCACCATCAGAGGGACCAGACCACCAAGGTCTACACCATCACAGACACTGAGACTACCAACAAGCCATTCTTTCTTCCCATTGGTCCATCCAGATTCATGCTTACTGAACACTCTCTGTGCACCAAGCACCCTGCCCTCTGCAGCAGTCAGTGAAACTAACCATCTTTGACTTCATGGTTAAAGACAAAAAGCTGATAACCAAATGAAGAAACACACTAACTACTCTAGATGCCAAGAAGGAAAAAGCCCGGGGTGCCAGAAAGCACATCATAGGGGATCTGACCTATGGGAGTGGAGTGAAGGAAGGCGACCCTGAGAGAGCTGGAGAGGGATGGGAGGAAGGTAGGCAGACAAGTGTTGAAGGAACTACGTGCAAAGGTCCTGAGGCAGCAGAGGGCTGCACATTATAGATAGCAAAAGAAAGCTGAGGGGGTTAGAGCACAATGTCAAATGAACATGGTGGGAATGGAGAGGTGGCATGAAGCCCAGTGGCATAGGACCAGAGGCCACCAAGCACCTTCCTGCCTGACGGTACCCCCTATGCCTGGGATACATGACCTGCCCTCCCTAACAGGTCTGCCTGGTCTCTGAAATATAGTTCTTCCTGGTTTCACTCACATCCAATTTTCTGATATCACCTAAGCCTGTATTATACTGTGAATTGATACAAAGAGTGTGGGGCTCTGATGGTGGAGGGGAGCTCCAGCAGCAAGGGCACAGAATTTCAGCACAGCACACGGTAGTCAAACCATCGACAACTTTTTTTCTCCAGGGACAGGGACTGGGGTCCCTGTTGAAGAGCTGTGAATTAGGCCCCTGCCTTTCCTAGAAAGGAGGCTCAGACCATAAAGAATCTGCCTGCAATGCAGGAGATGCAGTAGACACAGGTTCGATCCTTGGGACGGGAAGATCTCCTAGAGGAGGGCACGACAACCCACTCCTGTAATCCTGCCTGAAGAATCTCATGGACGGAGGAGCCTGGCCAGCTACAGTGCATGGGGTCGCAAAGGACTAACATTCTCACTTTCACTTTTTCCCAGAGTAAACAACATAAACTCTGCTGCAAGACTCCTCTGGTTTGCTGATAAATTCAGATCAGAATGCTTATCAAGAGAACTCAAAGCACAATTTCTTTTTAATATCACGAGTGGCATTCAGCATAAATGTTAAAAGAAAAATACATCTTTGCCAACAATAATCAACATAAATGTGAAGGACTCTCTCTTGACAGTAGACAATGTCTGTGATGATGAAGAAGGTTCAAGGGAAAGCTGAGATGAAAGGGAATCCAGGAAAGGAGCGGACCTTGAGTTTCAGTGCCCACGAAAGGCTCACTCCAGTCAATGTAAACTCCTCGCGTTATGTTTCAGGGACAGAGACACTAATGAAGCCAGTGAAGCAAGCCACAAAACCCCCAATGGGACCGAGGCAGCCTCTTGGCCACGTCCCACGGTTGCCCTGTCCCCAGCCAGGGCTGCATCAGGCTGACCTCAGGCGTCCTTCTGCTTGAGCCTCACCAGTGCACCCGGCTGGACCCAGACGACTGGAGGTAAGGTCAAGATCACTGTAGGCTTCTGTTTTATAAATAACTGTGCTGCTCAAGAGACAAAGGAAAGGAGAAAAAATGGTAACTGTGCAAAGATACCACTTTGTCAAATTCATTAGAAATTTTTAAAAAGAAAAAGACAAAAGAAGGACAGAGGTTTTTTCAGTCCCTAAAGACAAGCAAGAGAGATCCACCTGCTCGTAGCGCTGAACTTTCATTTTGAACCAAAGCTGCTCTTTTCCACTCTCAGTTTAAAAAGCAGCTCATAAAGGCAAGCCTCAAATATTTCTAATTCATAGCGTGTTTCATGAGGCTTGCCCGTCATGAGACACACACTTTGCAGCTCACCCTGTCTTCAACGACAGGATTCTCCAGCGGGATATTCTCCAGGCCCCTTGGCAACCCTGTGCTTAGCCATGTTGCTTCTTCTCCTCACTCCCCACAGCAAGGCCCAGCCATGGCAGGCCAGAGTGAGCCCAGGAGACCCACCTGGCTCTTCTGGGAAAGCCAGTGCTTTCATCCACACTGAAGCTTTCCCTGCCACTCGCGCCCACAACCCAGAATCATGTGACAGAAGGATTCTGAAGGGGACAGCCCCAAAGTAAACACGGTACCACATGCCAGGCATTTCAGAGAAATCAAGCACAGCACAGAGGACTCTACCCAACGCTCTGAGGTGACCAAAAAGGGGAGGAAACCCAACAAAGAGGGGACGTATTATATGCACATGCGTATGTACAGCAGAAACTAACACAACATTGTAAAGCAATGGGACTATTTCTTTTATTTCAAGAAACAAAAATTTCTCGAAAAACAGCAAAATCAGGCAACGGGTCACAAAAATGTGTATGTTATATATGGAGTCTAGAAAAACGGTACTGATGAACCTATTTGAGGACAGGAAAGAGACGCAGACATGGAGAATGGACTTGTGGACACAGTGGGAGAAGGAGAGGATGGGATGAATTGAGAGAGGAGCATTGAAACATATACATCACCATTTGTAAAATAGCTAGTAGGAAATTGCCATATAACACAAGGAGCTCAACCCAGTGATCTGTGACAACATGGAGAAGTGGGATGGGATGGGGGAAGGGGGGGGGTGGAGGTTCAAGAGGGAGGGGACACATGTTATACGTATGGCTGATTCATGTTGCTGTATGGCATTGTAAAGCAATTATTCTCCAATTAAAAATCAGAAAAAAATAGTAAAAACAATTGAGTATGCTTCCCCAAACTCTCTGAGCTTGACTGGGGCTCTGTGCCCCCAGAGGAAATAAATTTAGGAGAAGTCATATGCTTTCTTGACCTGAGGATGGGAAATGGAAAGAAGAAGATGACAAACAGGGGTCAGAGAGCAGCAGCTGCTGAAGGACGTCAGTGCAAGCTGTGGGTGGAATCAATGGTTTAAAGGAAAACTTGAAAAACAGGAAAAGTAGCCAGAGCTGAGCAAGGCTCTGAGCGCCAGCTTGATCTTGTTGAGTTCACACAAGGGGCAGCCTCTAGAGCAGGGGTCCCCAACCTCGGAAATCTAATGCCTGATGATCTGAGGTGGAACCGATATGATAATAATAGAAATAGAGTGCACAATAAATGTAATGCATTTGAATCATCCCCAAACCACCCCCAGGGTCCGTGGAAAAACTGTCTTCCACAAATTGATCCCTGGTGCCGAAAATGCTTGGGACCACCGCTCTAGAGCACCATGGGTTCACGAGTGCTAAGTTGCTCCAGGGGTGTCTGACTCTTTGCCTCCCTTTGGACTGTAGCCTAGCAGGCTCCTCTGCCCATGGGATTCTCCAGGCACCAATACTGGAGTGGGATGATGTATGGCAGAAACCAACACAACGTTGTAAAGCAATTTTTCTCCAATTAAAAATTGCCATGCCCTCCTCCAGATCTTCCCCACCCAGGAGTCAAACCCATGTCTCCTGTGGTTCCTGCACTGCAGGTGGATTCTTTACCAGCCAATCCACCAGAGAAGCCCCAGAGTACTGGAGTGGGTAATCTATCCCTTCTCCAGCACATCTTCCTGACCCAGGAAGTGAACCAGGATCTCCTGGATTGCAAGCAGCTTCTTTATCAGCTGAGCTACCAGGGAAGCCCCTAGAGCACCATATGGATGCTATAGTTCCCCTTAGAGCACGGCTGGTATGCCAAGCACTATTCAAAATGCTTTATCTGCATGCTGCCATTTATTTCTCAGCATAACCCCACAAGATTGGTACTTTCATTACCCCTAGATCACAAATGAGGAGTCTGAAGCTCAGAAAGCTCAAATAAATTGCTCCAGGTCACACAGCGAGAGAGCACAGACCATCAGACCCTGGACCGCCAGCCCCCAGCAAAGCAGCATCTTGTCCCTCTCTGCAGCCTGGCTGCCACAGCAGAAGGTCAGAAAACTACAGGGAACCGAAACGCCGCAACCCCATCTGCCCCTGGCTCACAGGGCTAGAGCCCCAGGGGAGTTAACAACGCCCGCCTGCTGGTCACAACAGTAAGCTGGGGAGGGGGACAAGGAGTGACGCAAGGCCCCCTTTGTTCCAAGAGTGAGCAGAGCTAGGCCAAGTGGCTCCCAGGCCCTTTGAGGAAGCAGAAGCTCTGACTCCCAGGAGCGGCCGGCTCCCAGCAGACATCCGCAGAGAAGAGCATGGCACTCCGGGAGGCCAGGCGGAAGCAGTGACTCTGGTGAAAGGAGAACCGAGAGTCCCTCTATGAGGAGTCTTCCCCTCCACCGCAGGCTGGGTGCTAAGGAAGCCGACAGGGCCAGGCCACAGGAGGCCACCGCTCCAGCCCCCACTTCTCACAGCCTGAGCTCTGGGGAGAGGCAGCCTCAGGGAGCAGACGGAGGCCTGCAAGGCTGAGACCCATTGCTAGCCACAGAGACTCCAGCCTTGGAGATGCTCCACAGACGCCCTGTGAAGAAATGAACAAGGTAGGGGATTCAGAAGTGCAGATGACTACATGCAAAACAAGCTGCAAGGAGGCAGCATGCGGAATAGAGCCAATATTTTATAAAATAACAATATGTTACAAACGACCTATAGCCTTTAAAATTGTGAATCACTATGCCATATACCTGAAAGTTACATAATATTGTACATCAACTAGACCTCAATCCAAAAAATCCGTTCTGTTAAAAAACGAATTGAACAAGTTGCAAACAAGACCCCAATATGTTTGCCGCAGAACATCACATGAAAAATTGGAATTATTGAATCTAGAAAAATAGTACAGATGAACCTCTTTGCAGGGCAGGAAACAGAGACGCAGAGAACAGGCATGTGGACACGGGCGGGGGAGGGAGGGTGGATGAACTGGGAGACTAGGGTGGACGCGGATCCACTATAAAGTGTGAAACTGACCGTGGGAGCTGCTGTATAGCACAGGGAGCTCAGCGCCCGGTGCTTTGTGATGACCTGGACGGTGGGATGGGGAAGAAGGATGGCGGCAGGGAGGAGCCAGAGGCTGGTAGACATGT
This sequence comes from Oryx dammah, assembly GCF_014754425.2. Classification (NCBI taxonomy): domain Eukaryota; kingdom Metazoa; phylum Chordata; class Mammalia; order Artiodactyla; family Bovidae; genus Oryx; species Oryx dammah. The sequence continues at coordinate 5,121,542 of NW_024080603.1, read as the reverse complement.
ATACAGGTGGCTGATTCACTTCACTGTACACCAGAAACTGACATGACATTGTAAAGTACCTGTACCCTAATAAAATTTTTTTAATTTAATAGTAAATTTTAAAAAAAATTAAACTGGCCTCACCCGAGCTCACACAGGTCTGTGACAGAAACAAGGTCAGAAGCCCAAGCTCCAGGTATCCCTCCATAGCCTCCTCGCCCCCACAGAGTTCCCACACTTGCCTGAGCAGGGGTCACCTGGGCACTTATTTTAAACATACAAATTCTTGAGCCTCACTGGATATTTACTGAACCTGAGTCTCTAGGGGCCAAGGCATAGGTGTTTTATTTCATAAGGATTGCAGGTCCTTGTAAGAGCAGACATGTCTGTGAAACACAGCAATAGTCTAGAACCTTCTTCCAACAGCCTGTTTGACAGGAGAGCCTCAACCAGTATAACAATTTTGAAAGCTGTTTCCTAGTTCAAAAGAATGTTGAGTGGTTTCAGGTTTTAAAAAACTTAAAATACAATACAATGGGAAAGTCATCTTTGAGAGAAGGATGGAGTTAAATGAAAATGAACCACTTAGCAATTATTTTCAAAAGGCAGATGATTTTCAAAAAAACACCCAGCACAGCAGACCCTGAGGGCATCCATTGTGCTAATAAATTTGCTAATAAAGAAGACGTCTTTGGAATTCAAAGAAAAGTCAAACAATAAGCTGACTTGAGACCTGGCTGTATTTTTAGAGATTCTGCTTTCTTAGGAATTTTAGACCTAAAATTAGGAAAAGTCAGTGAATCCCCTGAGTAATTGTCATTCAGTCGCTCAGTCGTATCTGACTCTTTGCAACCCCATGAACTGCAGCACGTCAGGCTTCCCTGTCCTTCACCATCTCGCAGAGCTTGTTCAAACTCATTTCCAGTAAGTCAGTGATGCCATCCATCCATCTCATCCTCTGGTGTCCCCTTCTTCTCATGCCTTCAGTCTTTCCCAGTATTAGGGTCTTTTATAATGAGTCAGCTCTTCGCATCAGGTGGCCAAAGTACTGGAGCTTCAGCTTCCAATTAATATTTAGGATTGATTTCCTTTAGGATGGACTGGTTGGATCTCCTTGCAGTACAAGTGACTCTCAAGAGTCTTCTCTAGCACCACAGTTCAAAAACATCAATTCTTAGGCGTTCAGCCTTCTTTATGGTCCAACTCTCATTGCTGGAAAAAACATAGCTTTGATTATACAGACTTTCGTCTGCAAAGTAATGTCTCTGTTTTTTAATATGTTGTCTAGGTGGGTCATAGCTTTTCTTCCAAGGAACAAGCGTCTTTTAATTTCATATCTGCAGTCACCATCTGCAGTGATTTTGGAGCCCAAGAAAATAAAGTCTCTCACTGTTTCCATTGTTTCCCCATCTATTTGCCATGAAGTGATGGAAACAGATGTCATGATCCTCATTTTTTGAATGTTGAGATTTAAGCCAGCCTTTTCACTCTCCTCTTTCACATACATTAAGAGACTGTTTAGTTCTTCGCTTTCTGACGTAAAGGTGGTGTCATCTGCATATCTGAAGTTATTTATATTTCTCCCAGCAATCTTGATTCCAGCTTGTGCTTCATCCAGCCCAGCATTTTGCATGATATAGCCTGCATATAAGTTAAATAAGCAGGGGGAAAATATATAGCCTTGACATACTCCTTTCCCAATTTGGAATCAATCTGTTGTTCCATGTCTGGTTCTAACTGTTAGAACTGGTTCTTGACCTGCATACAGGTTTTTCAGGAGGCAGGTAAGGTGGTCTGGTATTTCCATCTCTTTAAGAGTTTTCCACAGTTTATTGTGATCCACACCATGAAAGGCTTTAGTGTAGTCAATGAAGCAGATGCTTTTCTGGAATTCTCTTGCTTTCTCTGTGATCCAGTGGATGTTGGCAATTTGATCTCTGGTTCCCCTGCCTTTTCTAAATCCAGCTTGAACATCTGGAAGTTCTCAGTTCATGTACTGTTGAATCCTGGTTCTGACAAAGTAACTGAGAAAGGTCTTGATCTCAGCCTACCTCATGAAAGTCTCCATCATTCAGGCCCTACGAGACAGTAGATACAAGACTCCTCTTTCTGTCTCCTGGTTGGCCTGCAAGAGGCTGGGTGAGGGAGTCTTTGAAAAAAACAGGCAGAATTAGAGGGTTTCTTTTCAGTCTCCATAACTATGCGTCCTTGGGCAAGTAATTTAAACTCTCTGAGTCTTGACTTCATTGCTTATATATTAGTGTAACAATGAAAGCTCATTCTCAGAGTTGTTTTAAGTGTGAAATGAAGGAAGGTAGCACAGTGTCTGCACATAGTCAAAGCTCCATAAGTATTATGTTAGCCAGTTTCATTACTATGTTTGTTGTGACGCTTCAGTGTTACTCAGCTTCTTAATTAGCACTGGCTTCATGGGGGTCAGTCACCTGCTGCTAAAACTATTTTCTATTCCTGGCTTCCAAATTTGCTTGTATACCTGACATTTGAATTTTTACCCAGATCTAGTAGCATCATCCACAACAGCATCACAACCTTTTTAAAACTGTCTCTCCAACCAATAGGTTGCTCTGCGTTGCCCCATGATAAATAAGCACTGAAGGGGAATGGACTGGATTCTCCCACATTTAACTATGCTAAAGAGTCAGATCTTACAGATAAGAAGTACATTTCCAGTGGTGAGATTCCCTCATTGACCATCCAGCCAAGTTCTATTTTTCCTTTAAAACCATTTATGTGAGGTCTTTCTTCCCAACAGATGTGATAGGGTGGCACTTCACTGATGACCCAAATTCAGCATTCACTCACTCACTCACTCAAAGACTTACCAAATACCTACTGTCTGCAACAATGCTTTCATCTGTAGCCTTCATCTGGAACGCTCTTGTTGTCAGTAATTACCATTACATTATTTCTACTCTACACTAAATTGTAACTGTGGAGAGCTCACCATGAGAGACCATGCTGAATTCCTCCCTAAATCCCTAGAGCCCAGCAAGTGCTTTCCATACAGCAGACTTCCAGGAAAATGTTTCTCACTGACCATGATGCAGATCCGTATCCAGGGGGGTGGGGGGGCAGTTTCCCTCGAGGTAAAGAAGAGTCAGTGCTCAACCAGCCAGCTTGGGCTTGCTAGCAAGTGTGTGACCTTAAGATAAGTCACTGTGTCTCTGAGATCTGCCTCAAGACTTGATGCAGCTGAGATCCATGTACTTCTAAAGCTTAGTTACTTCATCCTGGGCCTCAGAATTTCCACTAAGAATGCTCCTCTCTGGATATCTCAACACAAAGGAAAGACAAGGGACAAAGAGACCGATATCCTCAGAGAATGGTTTCTGCATTTTCTCAGTGAGGTCCCATATTCTATTTTATTTTATTAAAAAATTAAAAACATTCTGTTGATAATCTTATCCACTTCCCATCTCACTCTTTATCCTTTCCTTTCCCCCCACAGGAAAAGACAAAAACATATTAAGACTAAGTTGACTCCAGTCAGCACCACTTTCAGCATTCCCTAAGAACAATGAACTTAGTAGTTGGCCAGCTACCAAAGATAAGAAAATTACAAAAGTCAAAAGACCAATATCTGTCATGAAGCAGACTGAAAACTCCCTGCTTGTCTGATTTGTTCCACTTTTTACCCAGATTTGACATCATGGAGACACATTTTTCCTCTGCTTATATTTTCTGACTTCAAAAGCAACTCATAAAAAATAAAATAGAAATTTTAAAAAGCGTAAGCCTTGCGTGATGGGAGTTTCATTAAGGCATATTTGTTACTTAGACTTGGTATCATAAACTGTAGTTGAGTTTGATATTTGCCTTCTTTCATCAACTTTCCTAGGCCCCTAAAATATAGAAATTCACCCATATTTCCCTCTTCACTCATTTTCCAGTGATATCTTAAGGTGGTGAATAGATTATTGTGGAAGTTGTCTGAATTGTATAGCCTCATTGGAGACCAAGGCGAGTCTCTTTGGAGCCACTGGTCTTAACACTGTGCTGGGAAGGCACCCTGTACCCTGCGCCCTGCTCACAGCCCTGTCCTTGGGAACTGTCAGTCCCGAGGCAGACGAACAGGCTGTAGGTGGATTTCTACAAAGTCAACACCTTGGCTAGAGAAGAAAAGCACAGGTTGTGCCCAAGGTGGGTGAAAAGCATCTTTGGACTTCAAGTACAGCACACTTCACTTTCATAAAGTATTACTGGGCTGTTCTCAGATAACCAGTGATGCATTTGATTCCCACTCAAGCTGCCCAAAAAGTCAATGATGAGAAAGTCTGGCCATTAGCTTGGGTACTGCAAATGCAAGAAAATCACAGGAAGTTCATAGATCCTCAGCCTACTGGATGTCTTATGCTCGAAGAACATGAGCTTCTATTTCTATTTCTATTCAAACAAATTAAGCTATAGACTTCAGTTCCTGTGACGAGCTATCTTATGGCTTCGTAACTTCTTTTTGCTTCTCTTGGTTTAAAGTCTTGTTGTGAGGGTGGATTGGACCAAAGGACCTTCTACTCCCCTCAGAAACACCTCTCCGAGAATAGAGAAAGACTTCTTGATAATTTTCCTAAAAACTAAATGAGCAGTTGATGCTGAGAATAGAAACATTATCTTTACTGTTCTATCCCAATTAATGTACTCTTGTCTTGCCTGGTAGTGAAATCTGTAATGTGATTTTAAAGCCATGAACTGGACACAAGGTCCCTAAATTTAATAACTGAGCTCCACAGACAAAAACAATAGGGGAAAATAACAAAAATTAACTTATAAAAAAAGCATTGCCTCCAGCTGGAATCTAATCTTTTCACCAGTTATCTCTAGTTGGGGACAATGCTGGGGAGACTGGCTTTTGGGGTATCATTTGGCAAATTCATTCTACCAGAACCAGACAGCCCCTGAACCAAAAATGAAGTTCACTCATTTAGTAAAAAGGGAGCATGCAGCTCTTAAAAGCTCATAGTCATTAGAAACTCTTTCATTCCCCATTTAAGTAATAAGTCCAGATGGCTCAGGAAGTAAAGACATGCTGGGTTATAAAGAAACAATATTCATTTCCTTACCGCATGCCAGTAAATCCTCCTTTCCCCCGTCTTTTTTCCTCCCATCATTTCCCTCCTGAAACTTCAGTTTTCCATTTTCATGAATGGACCCAGAGTCCCTGAAAACAGACTGAATGCTCCTGAAGGAGGAGTAAACTGGGCTATGGGAAAGCAGAGAGCCACAACTCAGTTCCCTAGGTAGCAAGGTCACCTAACTACATTCCTTACCTTGCAAACACAGACAGGTGACACTACAAGAATGGAGCTGAAAGTAAGAAGAATTTTAATTCAAATCAGAGAAACTGATGACTACCCTAGAGTTCAGAAATCCTTTTCAAAGGGAGTGAGATTTTTATTGATCCTTTCTGAGAGAAAATAGTCAGTTATACTTTTCCAGTGAGGAAGTATTAATGTTAAACATATCCATGCTTAACACAAAACATATCTATAATTTTAAAATATTTTTAATATTTATAACCATTTAAAATATAAATATATGTTAATATTTTATGCACAAATTATATTGAAATGTAATATAATTATATTTTAATGCAGTATATAAGTATATATTATATACTACATAAATAGTTAATACTTTATAAATATATGTGTATGTATAAGCTCAATTGTGTATGACTCTGCAACCCATGAACTGTAACACACCAGGATCCTGTGTCCATGGGATTTTCCAGGCAAGAATATTGGAGTGGGTTGCCATTTCCTCCTCCAGGGGATCTTCCCAACCCAGGGATCAAACCTGTGTCTCTTGCATCTCCTATATTAACAGGCGGATTCTTTACCAATAGAGCCACTTGGGAAGCCCCTATAAATATACAGATAGATACAAAAAAAAAAAAAGAGATAGATATGGATAGATAGATCTAGATAGATAGACCTAGATACACAGAGATAGACTGATAGATCAACAGATAGGTTGATGATCGATATTTCGATTGAACCCAGGTCTCCCACATTGCAGGCAGATTCTTTACCAGCTGAGCCACAAGGGAAGTCTAGAACACTGGAGTGGGTAAGCCTATCCCTTCTCCAGTGGATCTTCCCGACCCAGGAATCCAACCAGAGTCTCTTGCATTGCAGCTGGATTCTTTACCAACTGAGCTATCAGGGAAGCTCAGATACACAGATAGAAAGAGCAACTGCTCACCATTCCTAGGACAACAGTACAGAATTGAAAAACAGTACTGCAGGTTTCTACACAAATGGGGGAACATATGGAGCCAAACCTAAATAACACTAAGCTGCTTCCCAGAGGTTTTCAAGAGGAAATATTTTTCTTCTCAAATATCATCAGGTGAAGAACACTTGAAGCCAAACCAAATAACACTGAGCTGCATCCCAGAGGTTTTCATGGAAAAATATTTTTCTTCACAGATATTGTCAGATGGAAAATCCAACAGCCACAAAAAGAAGATCACAGTCAGTTACAACAACCCATGTTACCATCAAAGGCTTTGTGATCTTCACTGCACTGTTTTGGCAGATCATGCTATAATGTTTCAGGATCCAAGACAAAGGCCACTTCTCACAGTTGGTGCTTGCCCTCCTTTTTCTCTCTAGAGAGAAACTTAAAAGCAAACCATCTTCCTTCCCCATCATAACCTGAGTGTTCTCAGGTTCCATTTATAGAGGAGCAAGAGAAGCATTTCCTCCATAGTCTGAGAAAACTTGAGTCCCACTTCTTCCTCTTCCTACTAGTAGAACTGAAGCCTCTGTGCCCTCATTAGGCAATTGAAGCTGTTATCTGCTTCATTGCATTAGGTGGCTTAGAGGTTAAAGCGTCTGCCTCCAATGCGGGAGACCCGGGTTCGATCCCTGGGTCGGGAAGATCCCCTGGAGTAAGAAATGGCAATCCACTCCAGCATTCTTGCCTGGAGAATCCCATGGACAGAGAAGCCTAGTAGGGTTACAGTCCACGGGGTCGCAAAGAGTCAGACACGACTGAGCGACTTCACTTCACCTCAAGATTAATGTATGCAAAGGACCTAGCCCACGATACACAGTAAATTCTCTATAATACTAGCAGTAGCTATTCTTTTTATTAATTGATTACAATACTTAAAGATTCTATAAATCTTGATATTGTCATGAAAATCAAGAGGTTGGGTAAAAAGATCATGTATCTTGCACCCCTATGTTCATATCAGCACTATTTACAATACCCAAGACAAGGAAACTGCCTAAATGTCCATCACAGATGACGGGATAAAGAAGATGTGGATAAAGATATATATGTGACAGAATACTACTCAGCCATAAGGGAGAATGAAATAATACCATTTGCAGCAACATGGATGGACCTAGAGATGATCATACTAAGCGAACTAAGTCAGAAAGAAAAAGGCAAATGTTGTATAATATCACTTATATGTGGAATCTAAATTACAACACAAATAAACCTATCTACGAAACAGAAATAGATCACAGAGAGAGAGAACAAACTTGTGGTTGAAAAGGGAGGAATGTACTGAGAGCTTGGAATTAGCAGAAGTAAACTAGTATACATAGGATGAATAAATGACAAGGTCCTACCATATAGCACAGACAACTACATTTAATAGCCTGTGACAAACCATAATGGGAAAGAATATGAGAAAGCATATATATAAATGTATACTTACATATATAACAGTCTCTGTTGTACAGAAGAAATTAATTCAGCATTGTAAGTCAACTTTACTTCAATAAAATTAATTTTTTAAAAAGAGCATGTATCTTAGAATTTCCAGGACAATTTCAGTTTCAAATATCTCATCCTATAGCCATATGTCCAAAGTATTATTGTCTTAGTAACTAACTAGGGTACTCACTGGTAGATATTGTAGGTTATTTGCAATGAAAGAAAGAAGGAAGAAAGGAGAAATTAAAAGAATACAGGGTCTATTGAATATGGCGATTTCCAAACTGGGGTTCCTGAACCTCTTAGAGATTAATGAGAGGAATCTTCGTGTGTTCCTACGTTGGCGCTAGTGGTAAAGAACCTGCCGGACACTGCAGGAGATACAAGAGATGTGGGTTCAGTCCCTGGGTCAGGAAGATCCCTTAGAGGAGGGCATGGCAACCCACTCCAGTATTCTTGCCTAGAAAACCTCATGGCCAGAGGAGCCTGGTGGACTACAGTTCATAGAGCTGTAAAGAGTCAGACATTTCTCAAGTGACTTAGCATGCATACAGAGTCATCATAGACATCTTACTTACAGCCATGAAGATGCTAAAATATAACCAGCACTTTAGACCAGTATACAGAATGCTTTAATGGAAAAGAAACTGAGAAATGCTTTCATAAATCCAGCTTACTATTGAGGTGCTGGTGGAAAAAAAATTATAGATAGTAATAAAAAGGATGTTTAATGATAGAAACTTAGAACCGACATTTCAGATCAAATGGTGATCCAGTCCAGAGGAGTGGGCTCCAGAGCTTGGCAGGAAGTTACCGAGGAATGTTTCAGTCTATAGGTTACTTGCTGTTGAGTTTTTGATCCAAAGAACAAAGGAAATGTCACTTTCATGAGTCCTCCCCAGCTCCTCTTAGAGCAAATCGGTGATTGCCTTCTTTTTAAACCATAACTACATGTGAAGTGGTATTTTCACAGAACTGGTTCAATAAAATCACACTGTAACAGTGACTAGGAAATGTAAAAATATGTATGTTAAGTTAGGGTGCTGGCCTCTGTTTAATGGATAACAAGTTGATGCGTGTTGAATGGGATGATGGTTCTAACAGTGACTTTTCAGTGAGGCCTGGGTTCTTCTCCTGGGCTTTTTTCCTGATGCTTCCCTCAAACCACATAGCTCTGTTTACTGGATTCAGAAAGATGCTGTGGCCGTGGAGTAGAGTTAACCTCTAAGGAGCAGAACTGGCTAGCAATAGGGTGGAAGGGTTAGTCATGTACAGGTAAGAGAGTTTGACCATACAGAAAGCTGAGTGCCGAAGAATTGATGCTTTTGAACTGTGGTACTGGAGAAGACTCTTGAGAGGCCCTTGGACAGCAAGGAGATCCAACCAGTTCATCCTAAAGGAAATCAGTCCGGAATATTCATTGAAAGTACTGATGCTGAAGCTGAAACTCCAATACTTTGGCCACCTGATGCAAAGAACTGACTCATTGGAAAAGACCCTAATGCTGGGAAAGATTGAAGGCAGGAGGAGAAGGGGATGACAGAGGATGAGATGGTTGGATGGCATCACTGACTCAAAGGACATGAGTTTGAGTAAACTCCAGGAGTTGGTGATGGACAGGGAGGCCTGGCAGGCTACAGTCCATGGGTCACAAAGAGTCGGACATGACTGAGTGACTGAATTGAACTGAACTGAGGGTGGAAGGCTCCCTCTCCATCCCCTTCATGCCTACCAGGTGTCACCAGAGGAGTTTCAACACAGCACTTGGAAAAGAAGACCACGGCTTCCCTCTAAACACATCCATCATTGTGTGTGTGTGTGTCTGTGTCTGTGTGTGTGTGTGTGTGTGTGTGTTAGTCGCTCAGTTGTGTCTGACTCTGTGACCCCCTGGACTGTAGCCCGCCAGGCTCCTCTGTCCATGGGATTCTCCAGGCCAGAGTACTGGAGTGTGTTGCCTTTCCCTTCTCCAGGGGATCTTCCCCACCCAGGGACTGAACCTGGGTCTCCTGTATTGCAGGAGGATTCTGTTCCCTTTGACCATCATGATCGGCTCTAACTGCGGAGCACCAATAAGCTGGAGCACAATAAAATTAGAGGTGGGAGAGATAAAATCTAGAATGTCTTTATTTCAAGTCGGTGATTTAAGAGCTGGCACACTCAACACACTTGAACACACAAGAAACTCTCCCCCTGAGACAGCGAAACCTCCCCACAGCCTAGGCTGGTGTGTGGGTCTGAGCGGTGATGCTCTTCACCCCAGAAGTGAAGAACCCAGGCAGGAAGCCAGGAAAGAAAAGAGGTGCGATGCGCCTCCACCTTGTGTCTGCCCTCCATTATGCCGCTTCCTTATTTTATTTAAAAGTACACGTGGGGGACTTCCCTGGTGATCCAGGGATTAAGACTTTGCCTTCCAATCAGGGTGTGCCGGTTCCATCCCTGGTCGGGGGGCTAAGATCCCACATTCCTGGTGGCCAAACAGACAACAGAAGCACTGTTATAATAAATTCAATAAAGACTTAAGGAAAAAGGGGGCCAACATCAAAAGAAATCTACAAATAAACCACAACCAAAAAAAGCATATCTGTGAATGTTCTGAACATACTTCTGTATCTTCTTCCTAAATGAAGCTAAACATGTCTGGACTAGAAAATACTGTTATTATTACTATCTGAATAAAAAGACAGAAATTAGGGATGTGCCTCCGGACAAGCTCAACAGTGGTTTTTCTGCCACCTTCAAGGTACTCTGCTGCTCTGTGCTCAGAATTTTCTCACCCATCACAAAGAAAGGTACATCGCTCTCTTGAGGAAAACGGGAAGAGGGGAAACACCCTCTCAGGGTAAGAAAGTTGCTTAGTGCTATTTTCTCATATTTTTCTCCCCTGGTGACCAAAGAATGTATTTATGAGATGCTTCTTTTTAATTTTTCATTACGCTTTATTTAATCCATGAATAAGCTTAATCAAAGATACTATTTATAAAGCCCCTATTCCTTTCCAGAATTAGTAGTAAAATTTTTCATTTAACTTTGACAGCCTCAAGCTGAGTATTACCATCACATCTGGACGGTGAGACGTCAGAGGCGCAGAGAAGGCGAACAACACGCCACACCTCACAGTCCTAGGAGTTGCCAGATTTGCAATTCCAACCCATGTCTCTGTCTCTAAAACCAAAGCTCTTCACCACCACACTAGACACATTGCCAAGAGGCAGACCGGCATACCCAGAGTTAACAGGATTACAGGAGATGGTGCCAGGGACACCCCCAGACGTGTGTTTCCACCTAGCTGTGCCAGCTGGAGAGTCCACACTGCTGTAGTCTCCTCTGACGCCTCTGCCCTGCTTGGCTACTGCCTTACCCTCCAGGATCCTGGCTTTGACTTGCTGCACTGACTCTCATCTCTTTGTTTCTGACTTCAATGTCTAGTTTCCGGTCTCGTTTATCCCAAATCCTCACCTCTAGTCAACCCTTCCAGAGTAGTTTTGTCCGTTGGTCTGGAAGCCCATCTCCTGAACTGGATGCTGGAAGCGATCAGCACATGAGCTAAGAAAGTCTTCGTATCAAAACCTTATGTGTGTTAGACACAGATACACTTTATTTAAAAAATAATAATAAGCTAATACTAAGATGACCTGCTAACTAGCCTGATGATAGACCTCCAGGAATCCTTTTGCTTCCTTCAGAGAATTCCTCACGCCCCACATGTCTGCAGAAAACAGCCTTGCCAGATCAAACTGAATCCACAAAACCATCAGGTTCTTGCTATTTTTCCCCAGGCCTAGCTTGCCACCTACTGGTAAGAAGCAGGAGCAAGAATCCAGGAGCTAGGACACAGGACAAGAAAGACAGGAGTTAACCAGACAGCTGCCCTCTACCAAATACTCATGTTCTTAGATCTTCCAAGGCCCAGATCTTCCGGGAGGCCACAGAAAGGCTGGGGCAAGGTAAATTCTCACTCCAAAGCTGCTGGTGATGTCTGTGTCCCTCTAAAGAAACCCTCTGACACGTGAATGGCCTTTGTGCCCTTCTTTGGCGGAAAATTTTCTTCCACTTAAGAAAAAGCATCAGACAGAAGGGGCAAGCATGAACATCTCAGAGAAATTTCCAGAAGACAAGCCAGGAGGAGTTTCATGCTTCCCAGTGCGCCAGCTGACAGCATGAAGAATACACAAGCCTGCAGCTGAGGGGCCAGTGGGCAAAGGGCTGAGAAAGAAGCTCACTGCTCTCTCCAGGAGCTTGAACTGGTGAACCCCAACTCAAAGGAATGCCAGTAACATGCTACAGACCAAACTAAACCCTAATGTTAATTCTCTTACTGACCTTCAATGGAAAGATTCTCTGAAAAATAATAATATCCTTGCCAAGCTCACATAAAAATAGAAATTTCTACATTAAACATATCAAAAATATATCATGCAAATTTGATTTCAAGGTCTTCTTTTTCCAGACCCATACCCTTGCAACATCCCGAATATCTCAGTAAAAGAGCATCCTTCCAAAAATAACTTTCTTTTTCAAGATTTGATCTTGTTCCCTAATCTCCACATCCTAAGAAAAGGTGAGAATAAGGGAGAAAGATGGGCCCATCACTGCCCTCTGCTCTCACTTGTTAGAAACTCCTCTAATGGGCTGTAAGTAAATTTTAAATGTTGGGATCTTCTCTCCATTTAATGTGCATATGAATTTCAGGTTAATCACAACAAATTGACCACACGTATTCACTTCCTTTCCCTCCCAACATTTGACTAAAATCACAATGACAAAATTAAAAAGACATCACCCCCAAGGACAAAGAGAATTCAAGAGGGGGCAATGGCAGACAAAGATCCTGGCACATGTATGGAGCCCTGAGCACTGATGGACCTCAGTCCATACACCTTGGTACATGTATGGATTGGTATTTCCATGTAACTGCCCATGTGAATCAGTGCTGCAGAGAAGCACAGGAATTGAGTCTGCAGGGTCGCTGAGGAGATCTGTGTGTGTGCAGGCTGGAATCAAGTCTAGAGAGAGCGAAGTTAGAAGCCAGTTCCTGCCACTGCCCCCACCAACCCCATCCCCACAGAATCAGGTGACGCACCTGGTTCTCACCCACCACCAGGCTCCCCTCCCTGCCCACTCTGGAGACAGAGGTTTATTCTCCATGAAAAGCAAGTGTAAGAGGCTCAGAATTCTGGGAAGCCAAGCACAGCAAAGGATTCAATGTGGCACCAGGCAAAAAATTAAAAAAAATAAAAAGGCTTAAATGAAAGACTTCAGAGTGAACTTAGCCCATCCCTCCTCCACTTGCACCTTGAATACCGGCGTCCAGGTTTACACACCGCTGTGGACTCAGACGGTGTAAACACTAATTATTCACTTAATCAAAGTTATGTCACAGTCATTACTGATTTAACCAAAAATTTGGGGGCAACTGTAGGGAAGATTCAGAGAGTGTAAGTGGCAGAGAGGAAAGAAGAGAGCTGGAGTCTTAACTGCTATCATAGTAGTCTAGAAATAATGTGAAATTGATATATTTGAAAATAGAGGTAAGAAATTAATCCTTGTAAATATGCAGATAAACATCAAAATAAACCATTAAAAGAGTAGAAAGTAACTGCTTCTCAGATGAAAAGAGAGGGGAATTGATCTTTTTTATAAGACTTCTTGTATTAAAATTACTTTTAAATTAGATGCATGTGTTACTGTGATAAATTTTTTTTTAAATGAAAATCGCAAAGGAGTTTCATTTTGAAGATAAAAAATTCAGAAGATGTGTGGTGGTGATGGTTACACAACAATGGTACTGTACTTAACACCACTTAAAAACCATTTAAAAGGTAAATTTTAATGTATCTATGTTTACTACCATAAAAAATGTTAATTAAAATAGCATTTGGTGATTAAATCAGGGATAATGGAACAGCCGACCATTTGTTGCCATCCACATTATGTGGCAAGACTAAGTGACTTTTCTTATATGCATAAACTTACAGGCTTAAGTTGTTTGGTCCCAGGCAGTCATTAATTTTGACTCAGTATGTGAATGCTTAGTCACTCAGTCACGTCTGATTTTTTGCAACCCCATGGACTACAGCCAGCCAGAATTCTCTGTCCACAGAATTTTCCAGGCAAGAATACTGGAGTAGGTTGCCATTCCCTACTCCAGGGGATCTTCCCGAACCAGGGATAGATCCCGAGGCTCCTGAGTCTCCTGCATGGCAGGCAGATTCTTTACTGCTACATCGTAAATTCACTCAAAAGTTATCAGGCAGGGGGTGGTCCTAAGATGGCAGAGGAATAGGATGGGGAGACCACTTTCTCCCCCACAGATTCATCAAAAGAACATTTGAACGCTGAGTAAATTCCACAAAACAACTTCTGAATGCCAGCAGAGGACATCAGGCACCAAGAAAAGCAGCCCATTGTCTTCGAAAGGAGGTAGGAAAAAAATGTAAAAGACAAAAAGAGAGACAAAAGAGGTAGGGACAGAGCTCGGTCCCAGGAAGGGAGTCTTAAAAAAGAGAGAAATTTCCAAACACCAGGAAACATTCTCACTGCCGAGTCTGTGGTGAGCCTTGGAACCACAGAGGGCAACATAATCGGGAGGAAAAATAAATAATTAAAACCCACAGATTACTTGCCCAATGGTAACACCCCCAGCGGAGAAGCAGCGCAGACGCCTGCATCCGCCACTAGCAAGCAGGGGCTGGGCAGGGAGGCACCAGCTGCATTGTTTAGAGTAAGGACCCGGCCTGAATGCCCCGAGGTCAATCTGAGGGAACTAACTTGGGATAGCAAATCAGACAGTGGGATAACTACCCCGTGAAAAGCCGTAAGACACCAGTCAGGCCCGCTCACAGAACAAAGGACTGAGCAGAGCTAGCCGGCTGCAGACCAGCCTATCCCCCTCCAGAGACAGGCAGGTGAGGGCAGCCAGAGCCAGAAGGGGGCAATCTCAGCCCCAGAGAGGCATTATCTACAAACTGCAAGCAGGCTTCATCGCTAACCAAGACTTCTTGGGATTCTGGACGGTCAACAACCGCCTGAGGTTGTACAGCCAGAAAACCGAGCAGCAGGGACAGGGGAGGTGATAAGTCACAGCAACCGTGCTCGCCAAACACCTGGTCACCTGAGCTGCTTGGATCTGGGAAGGGCACAAAACGCAGGCCCAACTGAGTCTGTGCCTCTGAGGACTACCCGAGTGCCTGAACCTGAGCGTCTTAGACCTGGGAGGTGCATGAAGCCCAGGGCCGGCCTCAGACGGTTCCCAGCAGAGCAACCTAGAGCCTGAGCAGTGTGGGCAGGGAGGGCACATGTGCCGTGAGCAGGGGCAGGCCCAGTGTGGCCGAGACACTGTGAGCACACGCCAGTGTTATTTGTTTGCAGCGTCCCTCCCTCCCCACAGCGTGACTGAACAAGTGAGCCTAAAAAAGTGTCCACCACCGCCCCCTTGTGTCAGGGTGGAAATTAGACACTGAAGAGACCAGCAAACAGAAGAAGCTAAAACAGAGGGACCCTCCTTGGAAGTGACAGGTGCAATAGATTAAAACCCTGTAGTTAGTACCAACTACATAGGAAGGGGCCTATAGATCTTGAGAAATATAAGCCGGACCAAGGAACTATCTGCAAATGAACTGACCCCACACTGCCCACAACAACACCAGAGAAAATTCTAGATATATTTTTACTATCATTCTTTAATTTTTTAAAAATTTTTAAAATCCTCTAACTCCTTTAATTTTCATTTTTATATTATTACTTTGCAAAAAAAAAGAGAGAGACCCTATTTTTTAAAGCAAATTTCATATATATATATTTTATAATTTTTGTGACTTTTTTCATTAATATTGTATTTTTGAAAATCCAACTTCTACTCTAGACTTTTAATCTTTGCTTTTTGGTATTTGTTATCAATTTTGTACCTTTAAGAACCCAATATTCAGTACCCATTTTTACTTGGGAGCAAGATTACTGGTTTGACTTCTCTCTCCCCCTTTGGACTCTACTTTTACTCCACCAGGTCACCTCTATCTCCTCCCTCCCTCTTCTCTTCTCTACCCAACTCTGTGAATCTCTGTGTGTTCCGGATGATAGAGAACACTTAGGGAACTGATTACTGGCTGGATCTGTCTCTCTCCTTTTGATTCCCCCCTTTATCCTCCTGGCCACCTCTGTCTCCCTCCTCCCTCTTCTCTTCTCCATGTAACTCAGTGAACCTCTCTGGGTGTTCCTCAATGTGGAGAAACTTTTCATCTTTAACCTAGATGTTTTATCAACGGTGCTGTATAGAAGGAGAAGTCTTGAGACTACTGTAAAAATAAGACTGAAAACCAGAAGCAGGAGGCTTAAGTCCAAATCCTGAGAACATCAGAGAACTCCTGAATCCAGGGAACATTAATCGACAGGAGCTCATCAAACGCCTCCATACCTACACTGAAACCAAGCACCACCCAAGGGCCAACAAGTTCCAGAGCAAGACATACCATGCAAATTCTCCAGCAACACAGGAACACACCCCTGAGCTTCAATATACAGGCTGCCCAAAGTCACTCCAAACCCATTCACATCTCATAACTCATTACTGGACACTTCATTGCACTCCAGAGAGAAGAAATCCAGCTCCACCCACCAGAACACTGACACAAGCTTCCCTAACCAAGAAACCTTGACAAACCACTGATACAACACAACCCACAGTGAGGAAACTCCACAATAAAGAGAACTCCACAAACTGCCAGAATACAGAAAGGCCACCCCAAACGCAGCAATATAAACAAGATGAAGAGACAGAGGAAAACCCAGCAGGTAAAGGAACAGGATAAATGCCCACCAAACCAAACAAAAGAGGAAGAGATAAGGACAGTGGCAGTGAAGTCGCTCAGTCGTGTCCAACTCTTTGTGACCCCATAGACTGTAGCCTACCAGGCTCCTCTGTACAGGGGATTTTCCAGGCAATGGTACTGGAGTGGGTTGTCATCTACCTGATAAAGAATTCCAAATAATGATAGTGAAAATGATCCAAAATCTTGAAATCAAAATGGAATCACAGATAAATAGCCTAGAGACAAGGATTGAGAAGATGCAAGAAAGGTTTAACAAGGACCTAGAAGAAATAAAAAAGAGTCAATATATAATGAATAGGGGGCTTCCCTTGTAGCTCAGTTGGTAAAGAATCTGCCTGCAGTGCAGGAGACCCAGGTTCGATCCCTGGGTTGGGAAGATCCCCTGAAGAAGGAAAAGGCAACCCACTCCAGAATCCTTGCCTGGAAAATCTCATGAACAGAGGAACCTGGTGGATTGCAGTCCATGGGTGGCAAAGAGTCGGGCACAACTGAGTGACTAACACACATATCATGAATAATGCAATAAATGAGATCAAAAACACTCTGGAGGGAGTCGACAGTAGAATAAAGGCAGAAGATAGGATTAGTGTGGTAGAAGATAGAATGGTAGAAATAAATGAATCAGAGAGGAAAAAAGAAAAATGAATTAAAAGAAATGAGGACAATCTCAGAGACCTCTGGGACAATGTTAAATGCCCCAACATTCTAATCATAGGAGTCCCAGAAGAAAAAGACAAAAAGAAAGACCATGAGAAAATACTTGAGGAGATAATAGTTGAAAACGTTCCTAAAATGGTGAAGGAAATAATCACCCAAGTCAAAGAAACCCAGAGAGTCCCAAATAAGATAAACCCAAGGCGAAACACCCCAAGACAAATATTAATCAAATTAACAAAGATCAAACACAAAGAACAAATATTAAAAGCAGTAAGGGAAAAACAAATAACACAGGAGAGGATTCCCATAAGGATAACAGCTGATCTTTCAATAGAAACTCTTCAGGCCAGGAGGGAATGGCAGGACATACTTAAAGTGATGAAAGAAAATAACCTACAGCCCACATTACTATACCCAGCAAGGATCTCATTCAAATATGAAGGAGAAATCAAAAGCTTTCCAGACAAGCGAAAGCTGAGAGAATTCAGCACCACCAAACCAGCTCTCCAACAAATGCTAAAGGATCTTCTCTGGACAGGAAACACAAAAATGGTGTATAAACTTGAACCCAAAACAATAAAGTAAATGGCAACAGGATCATACTTATCAATAATTATCTTAAATGTAAACGGGTTGAAGGCCCCAACCAAAAGACAAAGACTGGCTGAATGGATACAAAAACAAGACCCCTATATATGTTGTCTACAAGAGACCCACCTCAAAACAAGGGACACATATGGACTGAAAGTGAAGGGCTGGAAAAAGATATTCCATGCAAGTAGAGACCAAAAGAAAGCAGGAGTAGCAATACTCATATCAGATAAAATAGACTTTAAAACAAAGGCTGTGAAAAGAGACAAAGAAGGACACCACATAATGATCAAAGGATCAATCCAAGAAGAAGATATAACAATTATAAATACATATGCACCCAACATAGGAGCACCGCAATATATAAGACGAATACTAACAAGTATGAAAGGGGAAATTAACAATAACACAATAATAGTGGGAGACTTTAATACCCCACTCACACCTATGGATAGATCAACTAAACAGAAAATTAACAAGGAAACACAAAGTTTAAATGATACAATAGACCAGTTAGACCTAATTGATATCTATAGGACATTTCACCCCAAAACAATGAATTTCACCTTTTTCTCAAGTGCACACGGAGCCTTCTCCAGGATAGATCACATCCTGGGCCATAAATCTAGCCTTTGTAAATTAAAAAAAATTGAAATCATTCCAAGCATCTTTTCTGACCACAATGCAGTAAGATTAGATCTCAATCACAGGAGAAAAACTATTAAAAATTCCAACATATGGAGGCTGAACAACACACTGCTGAATAACAAATCACAGAAGAAATCAAAAAAGAAATCAAAATATGCACAGAAATGAATGAAAATGAAAATACAACAACCCAAAACCTGTGGGACACTGTAAAAGCAGTGCTATGGGGAAGGTTCATAGCAATACAGGCATACCTCAAGAAACAAGAAAAAAGTCAAATAAATAAACTAACTCTACACCTAAAGCAACTAGAAAAGTAAGAAATGAAGAACCTAGGGTTAGTAGAAGGAAATAAATCTTAAAAATTAGGGCAGAAATAAATGCAAAAGAAACAAAAGAGACCATAGCAAAAGTCAACAAAGCCAAAAGCTGTTTCTTTGAAAGGATAAATAAATTGACAAACCATTAGCCAGACTCATCAAGAAACAAAAGGAGAAAAATCAAATCAATAAAATTAGAAATGAAAACAGAGAGATCACAACAGATAAGACAGAAATACAAAGGATTATAAGAGACTACTATCAGCAATTATATGCCAATAAAATGGACAACTTGGAAGAAATGGACAAATTCTTAGAAAAGTACTACTTTCCAAAACTGAATCAGGAAGAAATAGAAAATCTTAACAGACCCATCACAAGCACAGAAATTGAAACTATAATCAGAAATCTTCCAGCAAACAAAAGCCCAGGTCCAGATGGCTTCACAGCTGAATTCTACCAAAAATTTAGAGAAGAGCTAACACCTATCCTACTCAAACTCTTCCAAAAAACTGCAGAGGAAGGTAAACTTCCAAACACATTCTATGAGGCCACCATCACCCTAATACCAAAACCTGACAAAGATGTCATAAAAAAAGAAAACTACAGGCCAATATCACTGATGAACATAGATGCTAGAATTTTGTTAAGGATTTTTGCAATTAGAGTCCAACAACACATTAAAAAGATCATACATCATGACCAAGCGGGCTCTATCCCAGGGATGCAAGGATTCTTCAATATCCATAAATCAATCAATGAAATATACTACATTAACAAATTGAAAAATAAAAACCATATAATGATCTCAATAGATGCAGAGAAAGCCTTTGACAAAATTCAACATCCATTTATGATAAAAACCCTCCAGAAAGCAGGAATAGAAGGAACATATCTCAACATAATAAAAGCTATATATGACAAACCCACAGCAAACATTATCCTCAATGGTGAAAAATTGAAAGCTTTTCTCCTAAAGTCAGGAACAAGACAAGGGTGCCCACTCTCACCACTACTATTCAACAGTTTTGGAAGTTTTTGCCACAACAAGCAGAGCAGAAAAAGAAATAAAAGGAATCCAAATTGGAAAAGAAGTAAAACTCTCACTGTTTGCAGATGACATGATCCTCTACATAGAAAACCCTAAAGACTCCACCAGAAAATTACTAGAGCTAATCAATGAATATAGTAAAGTTGCAGGATATAAAATCAATACACAGAAATCCCTTGCATTCCTATACACTAATAATGAGAAAATAGAAAGAGAAATTAAGGAAACAATTCCATTCACCATTGCAAAGAAAAGAATAAAATACTTAGGAATATATCTACCTAAAGAAACTAAAGGTCTATATATAGAAAATTATAAAACACTGGTGAAAGAAATCCAAGAGGACACTAATAGATGGAGAAATATACCAAGTTCATGGATCAGAAGAATCAATATAGTGAAAATGAGTATACTACCCAAAGCAATCTACAGATTCAAAGCAATCCCTATCAAGCTACCAACAGTATTTTTCATAGAGCTAGAACAAATGATTTCACAATTTGTATGGAAATACAAAAAACCTCTAGTAGCCAAAGCAATCTTGAGAAAGAAGAATGGAACTGGAGGAATCAACCTGACTGACTTCAGGCTCTACTACAAAGCCACAGTCATCAAGACAGTATGGTACTGGCACAAAGACAGAAATATAGATCAATGGAATAAAATAGAAAGCCCAGGGATAAATCCACGCACCCATGGACACCTTATCTTTGACAAAGGAGGCAAGAATATACAATGGAGAAAAGACAATCTCTTTAACAAGTGGTGCTGGGAAAACTGGTCAACCACTTGTAAAAGAATGAAACTAGGACACTTTCTAACACCACACACAAAAATAAACTCAAAATGGATTAAAGGTCTAAAAATAAGACCAGAAACTATAAAACTCCTAGAGGAGAACATAGGCAAAACCCTCTCCAACATACATCACAGCAGGATCCTCTATGATCCACCTCCCAGAATATTGGAAATAAAAGCAAAAATAAACAAATGGGACCTCATTAAAATTAAAAGCTTCTGCACAACAAAGGACACTATAAGCAAGGTGAAAAGACAGCCTTCAGAATGGTAGAAAATAATAGTAAATGAAGCAACTGACAAAGAATTAATCTCAAAAATATACAAGCAATTCCTGCAGCTCAATTCCAGAAAAAAAAACCACCCAATCAAAAAATGGGCCAAAGACCTAAACAGACATTTCTCCAAAGAAGACATACAGATGGCTAACAAACACATGAAAAGATGCTCAACATCACTCACTATCAGAGAAATGCAAATCAAAACCACAATGAGGTACCATTTCATGCCAGTCAGAAAGGCTGCTATCCAAAAGTCTACAAGCAATAAATGCTGGAGAGGGTGTGGAGAAAAAGGAACCCCCTTACACTGTTGGTGGGAATGCAAACTAATAGAGCCACTATGGAGAACAGTGTGGAGATTCCTTAAAAAACTGGAAATAGAACTGCCATAAGACCCAGCAATCCCACTGCTGGGCATATACACCGAGGAAACCAGAATTGAAAGAGACACGTGTACCCCAATGTTCATCACAGCACTGTTTATAATAGCCAGGACATGGAAGCAACCTAGGTGTCCATCAGCAAATGAATGGATAAGAAAGCTGTGGTACATATACACAATGGTGTATTACTCAACCATTAAAAAGAATATATTTGAATCAGTTCTAATGAGGTGGCTGAAACTGGAGCCTATTACACAGAATGAAGTAAACCAGAAAGAAAAGCACCAATACAGTATACTAGTGCATATATATGGAATTTAGCAGGATGGTAACAATAACCCTGTATGCTGCTGCTGCTGCTGCTGCTGCTGCTGCTACATCGCTTCAGTCGTGGCTGACTCTGTGCGACCTCAAAGGTGGCAGCCCATGAGGCTCCCCCGTCCCTGAGATTCTCCAGGCAAGAACACTGGAGTGGGTTGCCATTTGACAGCAAAAGAGACACAGATGTATAGAATAGTCTTTTGGACTCTGTGGGAGAGGGAGAGGATGGGATGATTTGGGAGAATAGCATTGAAACATGTATAATATCATATGTGAAATGAATCTCCAGTCCAGGTTCAATGCAGGATACAGAATGCTTGGGGCTGGTGCACGGGGATGACCCAGAGGGATGGTATGGGGAGGGAGGTGGGAGGGGGTTCAGGATGGGGAACACATGTACACCCGTAGCAGATTCATGTTAATGTATGGCAAAACCAATACAATATTGTAAAATAATTAGCCTCAAATTAAAATAAATAAATTTATAATTTTAAAAAAGTTATCAGGCAGATTCTCTACCATCTGAGCCACCAGGGAAGAGCAATACAATAAGCACTTGACTAAAAATGACAAGAACAATGAAAGACACATTTTTATCTCAAAGAGTTTAAAGTTGAACAGAGAGAGAAGAGTTATCAATAATGTATATCTAAGACTCTAAGAGGTAGTCTGTGAAAATACCTAGATGATACCTCATAGCAACCCCTCCATGAGTGCTTGTCAATGCTGAACAGAAACTGGAAACAATTGCTGTATGGTGTGTGTTAACAAAGTTTTTGTAGAAATGTAATTCTACCCAAAAGACCAGGGAAGACTTTCAGAGGAGGTGCCATTTGAAGACAGCATTCCCAGGAAAGCCAATGGCCTCTCCCAGAAGTCCAGGCTGTCCAAATACAACAGAAATACTGGACCTGGGGAGGCTGCTGTTTAAAGCTTCAACAGCCACAGGGGCTCTGAAATAAAGTCAACAAGAAATGGTGTTACAGGGCAAAAGAAGGCTTTCTCTGACAATCTGTCACCCTTAACAGAGAGGCAGACAGTCTGAGGCAGGGCAGGGAGACACGGGCTTGGACAGGGCAGGGCAGGGAAGATGGAGAGAGAGAGGTTGATCGGTGGCCTAGTTATTTGCTAATTAATTCTCTTGGTTCTACTATACAGAGGCAATTATCCTTCAACTTCACTCACCTTCCCCTAGCTTAAACAAACCAAAAACTTCTCCTGAGGAAACTGCCCCAGTTTTCAAACCACCCAACAGAAGCAAACAAGACAATTCATACAGAGACTCAATAGCTTAGAGAAGAGGTGTGTGCATGGCATCCCCCTCCTTCCTCTGTTGGTCTCAGAGTTCATCTTTAACTTATGATTTGGATTCCCCTGGTGGCTCAAACAAGTTAAAAAAAAAAAAATCTGCCTGCAATGCAGGAGACCCGAGTCTGATCCCTGGGTTGGGAAGATCCTCTAGAGAAGGGAACGGCAACCCATCCAATATCCTGGAGAATCCCATAGAGAGAGGAACCTGGTGGGCTACAGTCCATGGGGTCACAAAGAGTCGGACACAACTGAGTGACTAACACTTTCATTTTCTTTCACTATTTAGAGGCAAGTCTTCAATTTTTATTTTGTTGTGCCTCCATGTCCTACACAGGCTTCCCTGGTGGCTCAGAGGGTAAAGAATCCACCCGCAATGTAGGAGACCCAGGTTATATCCCTGGGTCAGAAAGATCCCCTGGAGAAGGAAATGGCAAGCCACTCTATTTTCTTGCCTGGAGAATCCCATGGACAGAGGAGCCTGGCGGGCTATAGTTTATGGCGTTGCAAAGAGTCAGACAAGACTGACTAACACTTTCAGTTTTAACTATGTCACCCTTAAGAGAGGCAAGCCTTTCTTAAGTCATGTCCAGCAAAAGGAGTTGGACATACTGAGTAACTGAGCACACCCTTAAGACCAAACAAACAAGCTGTCTGATGGAGCTCATTCCTATGGAATGGAATGGAAATGGAAATGCTTATGGAAGCACTTATCTCCAAATCATCTAATTAATGCTGCCAACTGACTTCCTCTGGTCCTGACCTGGAAAATATCTCTTTTCAGGTATTCTTGGGAACATTGAGAATCTGGTTTAGTTTCTCCATGATGGACGATCCCACGTACACTTTAATTCTCTTACATTTCCACCGTAACATTACCTATATCCTCTTTAGTTCCCCATCGAACTATGAACCCCTCTGAGGAAAGACTGTTGTATTCATTGTGAAAGCAGTAAGAGTTGATAGAATAGAGACACACAAAGCCAGTGCTATGGTGCCCTGTGTTAACGACCTCAGCCCGCCCTGGAAGGGGTTGTGCTTAGTCATTCAGTCATGTCCAACTCTTCGCAACCCCATGGCCTGTAGACTGTCAGACTCTTCTGTCCATGGGATTTTTCAGGCGAAAATACTTGCGTGGGTTGTCATGCTCTCCTCCAGGGGAGCTTCCTGACCCAGGGATTGAACTCACGTCTCCTGTGTCTCCTGCATTGCTGGTTTATTCTTTACTCACTGAGCCATTTGGAGAGCACTTGTAGGTGGTTCTTATTCCCACTGCTGGTTTCAGGCATCTCTAGGCCCCAAAGTTTCCATCAGGCCTCGGGAGTCTGTCAACCTACCTATACAAGACCAAAGGCAAGGATGTAATGCCTGATGAAGGGACAGGGGGGAGGTTGGTGGGTAAATGTCCTGGTTTCCTGATGCTCAGTGGAATAGTTCAGAGCTGTGTCCCAGACAAATTTCTCTTGGGGTCCCCAGCACAATGAAGATCCATTTGTCCATGGTTGTCCACGGCTCATTAATGGCTTTCCTTGTCTTGTTCCCACAATCCCTCATAGAAATTTCTGCAACCACCTCTCAAATAAACTTCCCATATGGAGTCTTTGCTGCTGCTGCTGCTGCTAAGTTGCTTCAGTTGTGTCTGACTCTGTGTGACCCCATAGTTGGAGTCCTACTAGGCTCCTCTGTCCCTGGGATTCTCCAGGCAAGAACACTGGAATGGGTTGCCATTTCCTTCTCCAATGCATGAAAGTGAAAAGTGAAAGTGAAGTCGCTGGGAGAGCCCAAATGGAAGAATCACAGCAAAACAAATAGCTGTTCGCCAGTTGGAAAGCAGCTCTAACATGCTGCTAGAGTCTGCATGGCTGATTATTTAAAAAAAAAAAAAAAATCAAGAGACCACGTGACCTGAGCTGCCATTCAGGAGCTGGGTGTGGTCGGATCCATGAAGTCCTAAGGTCAGGCAGGCACAACATGAGCGGGTGGCACAAGAGAAGGGTTACATTTGGACTGAGCCCAAACAGGTTGGAAGACACAACAAAGTTGCACAAAAAGGCATTCTAGACGCCAAGCTGCCAACCTTTGGTAGCTCAGACAGTAAAGAATCTGCCTGCAATGCAGGACACCTGGGTTCAATCCCTGGGTTGGGAAGTTCCCCTGGAGTAGAAAATGGCTAACCACTCTAGTATTGTTGCCTGGAGAATTCCATGAACAGAGGAGCCTGGTGGGCTATAGTCTATGGGGTCGCAAAGAGTTGGACATGGCTGAGCAACATTCAGTATTTAAGGGCTTCCCAGGTAGCGCTAATGGTAAAGAATTCACTTGCCAATGCAGGAGATGTAAGATGTGGGTTTGATCCCTGTATCAGGAAGATCTCCTGAGGAAGGGCATGGCAACCCACTGCAGTATTCTTCCTAGAGAATCCCATGGACAGAGGAAGCCTGCAGGATACAGTCTATCGGGTCACAAAGAGTTGGACAAGACTGAAGCAACTTAGCACATATTGTCCCTCCCTTAGTTCTCATGATCTTATGAAAGGGTCCAAAATACCAGTTGATGATACAAGAAAAAAGAACAGCAAGCCTGGTTCATGAATGGGTCATAAAACATGCTACTACCACCGTAAAAGGCCACCCTGAAAAATTCTCCAAGCAGCACACATGATCATTAACTTTGTGTAGAGGGAGAAGCAATCAGAAGTCAGGATATTCAAGAACTCCTGGGAAGTAGCAACTGACTCGGTAGGTTGGTCAGACAGTACAGAATTCCACTGAATCTAGTTACCAATGCCAACTGATCACTTGGGGCTCCTCTATAGGCGTTCACACAGTACTGTGCTGTGCTTAGTCACTCAGTTGTGTCCAACTCTTTGTGACCCCATGGACTGTAGCCCCCCAGGCTCCTCTGTCCATGGGGACCCTCCAGGCAGTACTAGATGGGTTGCCATGCCCTCCTCCAGGGGATCTTCCCAACCTAGAGATTGAACCCAGGTCTCCTGCATTGCAGGTGAATTCTTTACTGTCTGAGCTACCAGGGAAGCCCAAGAACACCAGTGTGGGTAGTCTATTCCCTCTCCAGGGGAACTTCCCAACCCAGGAATCAAACCAGGATCTGCTGCTTTGCAGGTGAATTCTTTAGCAGCTGAGCTACCAGGGATGACCCATATATACTAGGGGTAACTAAATGTGATTATAAAGAGAAGGTGGGTACAACATAATTGCAGCAGGAAGCAATATGCCTAAGAATGTGGGTGATTCACTGGAGTGCCTCTTAATGCTTCCACAGCCTTACAAGGGCAAGATAACCAGGGAGTCTCAGCAGGGCAGAAGGTCCGGGTCATTCCATCAGGCTAGCAATCTACAGTGAAAATGATAAACAAAGCAAGGGGAATCCAGATTAAGTACCTAGGAGAAAAAGGATGAATATCATTATAGCCTGGGGAACACTGCAGCTGTGCCCTACTAACTCTCCTGCTATTACATCCTTATATTAGAGATATGACTGAAAACCAACCTGAAGGAGAGTCAGGGCCAGAGTGACTTACTGTGGGGCATGGCAATGAGCAGTTCAAGGAATGCACCAGGGAAGATGCATCCATGTCCTGCCCTTGTCCCCTTGACACCCCTGGAGTTCATGTGAAGATAGTCACCCTCAATGGTCCACTGGCTTCCTGCATCTCTCTGCAGAGAGCATTCCGGCTCTCCAGTGTGGGGAAAGGCGGAAGGGCCAGGGAGTTCACACCCCCTGAGTGAATCTCAAGCAATGAGAGGCATTGATTCTATAGTTGATAATGACCCCAGCTTTCTCAGCTTTGGGTGGCACAACTCTGAGTTGTGTTTCTTAGAGGACTCCCAACAAGACTGAGTCCCAGTTACCCCCAGACAAAACCCCTGTTTAATGCCACCTAAATGGTTTCCTCCTTTTCCTGTCTCACTTTCCTGTTCCTTCTGAGTATTTCCTGGGATTACCTCCCAGATGAACTTCTTACACGCAAATCCTTGATTCAGTCTACTTCAGGGGAAACTCAGGCTAAGACCAGAAGGTGAGGGGAATTTTGACACGTGTGTTGCTTCAGTCCTGTCCGACTCTCTGCGACCCCATGGACCGTGGCCTGCCAGGCTCCTCTGGATTCTCTAAGCAAGAATACAGAAGTGGGTTGCCATTTCCTTCTCCAAAAATTTTGATATATCCAATTAAAAACCATTATGTGATCACTAAAAATGATATATACATAGGAATACGAAAAGGGACCTGTGTTATCATGTTAACTGAAAGACAATTGTTTTGTTTATTCTGTTTACAACCACAAGCATGTGAAAGCATATGCTTGAAAAGGGAATAGAGAGACTGACCACTGCTTTTTTGGAGCTGAAGGAAGAAAATCCTTCCAAGAGGGAGAACGAGAGGGTCACACTGCTGAGGGTTTTGTGCATAGCACTGCTCTCAGAGTTCTCAGCAGAGACTCACAAACCACAGCCAGGGGCAAAGCCACCACCACCCTGGGTCCAGCCAGTGCTTTGCCCCCAAAGATGTTCATGTGCTTCCAGAGAGTAGGCTGGGGAAGCTCAGCTGAATCTGCTAGGGTTTTAAGAAGGCCTAGATGGGAGAAGCCACACTATGTGCAACCACTGGAAACAAACTCCAGCATGGGAGA
The DNA here is from genome assembly GCF_014754425.2 of Oryx dammah. Lineage (NCBI taxonomy): Eukaryota > Metazoa > Chordata > Mammalia > Artiodactyla > Bovidae > Oryx > Oryx dammah. Next base: position 5,094,034 of record NW_024080603.1, on the reverse strand, counting down.
AAAGCCTAACCACCAAGTTGGGAAACAAGGAGCAAGACTCACCAGCCCGCAGGATCAAGCCACTCTGACCCACCTTCTGAGTCCAGTGGAGCAGAAAGCACCTAGGCCACCAAATGATGACCTCATGTGGCTTCTGTCACTGAAATTTCCCTTTTCACTGAGAGAAAATAAATTAGCATATGTCACAGGCTAGACCAACAGTATCATTTTCAAATTACCATATTCAATACAAGATTTGAGGGACAAAACACACCATAAAAAGAAAGTCAAAAGCTAAACAATAAACTGGAAAAACTACTTGTAATATATACTATGACAAAGGGTTAATACCCCTAATAAATAAAAACAACAGATAGATGGTGAACAATCTTTATTCATAAGTTTACCAACTTATTTGCCTTGAAAGAGAATGTCAGCTCTCAGCAGATTATTTGTAATTCTATGCTGACTTAAGAGAAAACTTTAAATGCTTCACTGGTAAAAAGAAGTCAGCTTTTATCAAGGGCAGTGAAATTGCTAGATTTTGTGAAGGAATCTAGGAAAAGCATTGGCTCATTTCCATGGCTTTACACTGAGCAAAATAAGGAAAGGGAAGTGTTATGTCAGGGCTGAAGTCGTATATTTAAACTGTTAAACAGCATTTAACCCTGTGACCACGGGCTTTCTAAAAGTTAACAAACTGCAGGAGAGGGCAGTGGCACCCCTCTCCAGTACTCTTGCCTGGAGAATCCCATGGATGGAGGAGCCTGGTGGGCTGCAGTCCATGGGTCGCTAAGAGTCGGACACGACTGAGCGACTTCACTTTCACTTTTCACTTTCATGTATTGGAGAAGGAAATGGCAACCCACTCCAATATTCTTGCCTGGAGTATCCCAGGGACGGGGGGAGCCTGGTGGGCTGCCATCTATGGGGTCGCACAGAGTCGGACACGACTGAAGCGACTTAGCAGCAGCAGCAGCAGCAGCAGCAGCAGGCAAGCTATTGGGAAAATGAATAATAAGGGAATCATTCAATAATAGCTTTGTTTTTAATAAGCCAATGTTTCAACAGTTCTATAGGTTGGTTGGTTGGTTTTGGCAAGCTTGGAAATAATCACAAAATAAAAATGTGAGATAATTATTTTGGTAAAAATGAAAGCAACATCAAAGCCCGAGATTTCGCAGAGCACAGAGGAAAGCACCGCCCTGCATTCCTCAGAGACTGCTAACCACACAGAGGCAGACACCAGTGCAGTAATGGGAGGGGCCCTAGAAGCTGCTGGTGGAAAGCGAGTCTCCGTGTCCACCCCTGAAATTCAGTCCACCGAGCTCACAAAGGACTTTGGTTTCTTACTCAAGTAGCAACAAGGCTATCCATGGAAAGTCATTTCCAACTGTCACCTTTTGGGGAAGATGTTTCTCAATGTAGAGTCAGGGAAGGGAAGTGGGGAGGAGAGACTGAGGTGAGAACCTTAAAATGGGAAGATCTGGGAGGGGGAAAATACACACATTGAACCATCCCAGTGATGCCAGCTGGCCTGCCCCAGGGCATGCACACTCACAGGCACGCCTGGAAGGTGTGCGGCTCGGAAGAAAAGACCTCTAGATTCCAGAGGAAGCTGACTGCCCTAGTGTGATTGCTGGCTCAGATAAGGCCCCCCTGACCAGCCTAGGAGGTCGTCACTCCTGGCACTAACCCTCAGTCTTTGGGGCCTCCTCGGAAATCCACACACCCACCCTCTTCACGAGGGTGAGCTTTCCAACTTCACCACAGCCACTGTGTGCCCTTCTCTGTATTTGCACACTTTGCTGGGTTTTAACAGGGAGAACAATTGGTCACAGATGAGTTAGCACCTCAGGAAAGGCAAGAGAGGTTTTCTGAAAAAAAAAAAAAAAAAAAAGTTGGCAAAACCTCCAGATGCTGAACACCTCAGAAGAATTGCTTTGCACTGGGCATTCTAAGCAAGCTCAAATCTTACTCATTCTAAACTGGGGATGGTCAGGCCATTCCCATCACCTTCTGAGGAAATCACTCCTATTCAGAAACCAAGAACATTAAATTTGAAAGAAAACTAATATTCTCTAGAACCTACCTACCCATGCCAGGGTGTGTGTTCAGTCATGTCCAGTTCTTTGTGACCCCATGGACTGTAGCCCGCCAGGCTCCTCTGTCCATGGGATTCTCCAGGCAAGAATACCGGAGTAGGTTGCCATTTCCTCCTCCAGGGGATCTTCCCAACTCAGGGATCTAAGTCTCTTGTGTCTCCTGCATTGGCAGGTGGATTCTTTACCACTGCACCAACCTGGGAAGCCCCCAAAAGGTGGCTTACATGCAGTTACGCTTCACTGTACCCCTGTTGTGGGTGTGGGTGTAACTGCCCCTATCTCACCAAAGAAGGAACAGGTGTTGTTGGGCTCAAACTCCTTCCCAAAGTCAGCAACTGGAGCAAAGAAAAACACAAGACGACTGACACTAAATCTGGGGCCTCTTCCACTTCATCACCCCACTTTTAGGTGTGAGGATATGAAATAAAATCCACCTAAACTGGGCTAAGGTCCACAGAAGTCAATCTATTAATAATAGGGGACTGCATAAACTCACAAGATTCTTACTGCAGGAAAAAACAGAGAAAGATGAGAAGTGGTTCCCACACTAATCCAATACCATCAGTACATTCATTCATTCAACAAGCCTTTATTGAGCATCTAATGTACTAGAGAATGTTCTAGGTACTAGAGATAGCCTGGATGGGGGCAGAAAAAAATCCCTAGTAGAGCCTATAGTCAGGGAGATAGATGATAAACATGAAGTCATGACGGGTGGCGACAAGGGCAATGAAGAAAAATATTCAAAGGTGAGCAAAGGGGAAAGGGTGAGTGACGTTGGAAGGGTGGCCAGGACCAGCCCTCTGAGGAGATGACTCTTGAGCACAGCGCCGTCTGAAGCGGGAGTGAGTCACCCGCTGGCTGGAGAGAAAGGTGCAGACTAGGAGAGCACAAGAGCCGCAGCTGGGAGCACTGCATGCCTCGTGTGCATGCCCAGGAGCGAGAGCAGCCAGGGGCTGGGCTGAGGAGGGCAGAGGAGCGGCCACCAGCCAGGCCACGCAGACACACGGAGCCCGCTCAGAACCACCCAGAGCACAGCCGGGAACACAGGCTGCGGGCCACCTTCAAGGTTACTGGTTCAACTCTGTTCATAGAAGACCTCCAATTATGTTCTAAATGTGTCAGGAAGCCACTAGGGGATTTCAAGCAGGGGATGAAGGAAATCTATATGGGGTAAAGCTCCCCGATGGGGAGCAACAGCACTAGCTCAGGCAGTGACGGTGATGGTCTTGAACTAGCTGGCTGGAGTAGCAGGGGGTGAAAATGGTGAGATTCAGAATCTATTTTGAAAGTAGAACAGACAGCACTTGCCAATGGACTGATGCGTATGAGAGAGAAAGAGAGAAATCGAGTGACTCCTTGGTTTTACACTGACCTGCTGAGTCATGATGGAGGCATTTGCTAAAATGGGGAGGACAGGTTTGGGATTGGGGGTCATTTTGAACATACTGATTTCTCTGAGATGCTCATTTGAATCCAAGCGGGATCATGAGTAGGTAAATATGTCTCAGGCTCTGGGAGAAGTCCAGGCCAGAAGTGTAAATTTGGGAGGTATCATTTTCTAACCAGTACATGCAATGATGTGGCTGGAAGTGATCAGTAAAGAGTGAATATAATCCAGCAGCAGCCTGTACTGAGCCTCATGACACACAAAAGAGACAGAGAAGGAAGTGCCTATAAAAAGGAGAAACTCAGGCAAAGTCGTGGAACCCAAGAGAAAAAGTATTTTCCTGAGAAGGGAGCTTTCCCGGAGAAGCTCACTGATGCTTATATGCTGAGTGCATCATGTGAAATGCCGGGCTGGATGAAACACAGTCTAGAATCAAGATTGCTGGGAGAAATATCAATAACCTCAGATATGCAGATGACACCACCCTTATGGCAGAAAGGGAAGAGGAACTAAAAAGCCTTTTGATGAAAGTGAAAGAGCAGAGTGGAAAAGTTGGCTTAAAGCTCAGCCTTCAAAAAACAAAGATCATGGCATCCGGTCCCATCACTTCATGGCAAATAGATGGGGTGATGGAAACTGTGACAGACTATTTTCTTGGGCTCCAAAATCACTGCAGATGGTGACTGCAGCCATGAAATGAAAAGATACTTGCTCCTTGGAAGAAAAGCTATGACAAACCTAGACATTGTATTAAAAAATAGAGACATTACTTTGCCAAAGAAGGTCCATCTAGTTAAAGCTATGGTTTCTCCAGTAGTCATGTATGGATGTGACAGTTGGACTATAAAGAAAGCTGAGCACCGAAGAATTGATGCTTTTGAACTGTGGTGGTGGTGAAGACTTTTGAGAGTCCCTTGGACTGCAAGGAGATCAAACCAGTCAATCCTAAAGGAAATCAGTCCTGAATATTCATTGGAAAGACTGATGCTGAAGCTCCAATACTTTGGCCACCTGATGCAAAGAACTGACTCATTTGAAAAGACCGTGATGCTGGGAAAGGTTGAAGGCAGGAGGAGAAGGGGATGACAGAGGATGAGATGGTTGGATGGCATCACCAACTCGATGGACACGAGTTTGAGCAAGCTCTGGGAGCTGGTGATGGACACGGAAGCCTGGCGGGCTGCAGTCCATGGGGTCACAAAGAGTCAGTCACATGACTCAGTGACTGGAGTGAACTGAGAAGGGAGTGACCCGGTCCTGGTGACAGAGGAGGGATGACGAGGGGCCTCTGGGCTTGGCAGCCTGCACGTGGAGTAGTTGGGTGGTGTGGGAGAAGAGGCTCGAGGTACATGGGGCGAGAAACAAGACTGTGCCAAGTCCCCAGTTATAAGCAAGGTGTTCATTCTCATCACCCACACACTGTCAACATGGAAATTCTCTATCAAGAATATACTTGGGACTTCCCTGGTGGTCTAATGGTTGAGACTCTGCACTCCGAAAGCAGGGGGCCCAGGTTTGATCCCTGGTCAGGGAACTTGATTCCACATGTTGTAACTAAATATCCTACATGTTGCAACTAAGACCTGGCACTGCCAAATAAACAAATAAAAATATATTTCTTTAAAAAAAAAAAAAAGAGAATATACTTGATATTGCTGTGAAGGCAGTTATTAAATATGCTATTTCCTTTTCTTTGTGAATCACATAAAATATAATGTCAGAGTCCCCGTGTTTGTTGGGCATAAACCTGTAGCCATGAAATGTGATGTGCCAAGTTGTATGTTTTGTGTAACCCAAGGACCAATTAAAAAAAAAAAAAAACACGAATATTGAGCCTTTCCTGGTAGTCCATTGGCCAAGACTCTGAGTTTCCAATGCTGGGGGCCTGGGTTTAATATCTGATCAGGGAGCTAGATCCCACTTGCTACAACTAAGGGTTTGCATGCCCCAAATAAGACCCAATGCAGCCAAATAAATAAACAAAATCATTTTTTAAAGTGTGGTCAGTTATGTTAGAGCAAAGACTAAATTATCTTTATAATCCCTCTGTAGAAAATTATATTACAGAATTTTGTCATATGAGGAGACAAAGAAAGTGCAGAACCAATAAAAGTAAGGGACAAGTTATATACAGGTACATCAGATACTTATTTTAAAAATTTGTTTTTATTTTGTAATGCTTGTGATCTCTACCAGCTTTAAAACAAAATCTTAATTTGTAGTGATTTATTTTTCACTCCACACATTTATTTTCATGCCTAGTTTTGTATTCATAATTAGATCTTTTCTTACAGAGGCTTCCCTACCCAGAAAATTGTAGAAGCTTCAGGTCCACAAACCAGCATCCATCCCTGAATGGTGATGAAAGCCAGAATGGAGCATGATGACAAGAAGCGGTGGGGATAGAAAAAGGACAGACAGTATGAAAGCTCTCCAGGGACGGCGCCGAGTGTCGCAGGCGGTAGCGGGGAGGGAGGAGCAAGGAGGAGGGGGAATGCAGAAGAAAAGATAAACCGTGGGAGGCGTGCCTGGGAAATGATCCCTGATGTCTCATGTCAATTATCTGGAGATCCTCGGTTATCGCATTTTCTGAGTTTTCAGGACGGGGAACAAGGGACTTGGGAGCTCGGAAGAGAGACCACACACAACTGAGCGTCACAGAAGTTTCTGTGCCTCCAGAGTCTCTCCTGCCACCAGACTCACACTATGCGTGGGCGCCAGAGAGAAGGGGAGGTTTGGCGGGAGTTGGATTTTAAATGACCTGTGGCACACGGCTTCACTGGGCTTTTAGCCATGGTAAAAGGGAATTTGTTTTTTAAGTAAAAGAGCCTCTTTGATCGGAGAAGGCAATGGCAACCCACTCCAGTACTCTTGCCTGGAAAATCCCACGGGCGGAGGAGCCTGGTAGGCTGCAGTCCATGGGGTCGCTAAAAGTCGGACACGACTGAGCGACTTCACTTTCACTTTCATGCATTGGAGAAGGAAATGGCAACCCACTCCAGTGTTCTTGCCTGGAGAATCCCAGGGACGGGGGAGCCTGGTGGGCTACCGTCTATGGGGTCGCACAGAGTCGGACACGACTGAAGGGACTCTTTGATCACCATCTCATAGGCAGACCCGATATATATCAGAAATTAAAACACAGAGGCCAAGGAGCTGCCAGTCTTGGATTCTGATGAGGGTCCACTTCCTGATTCATAACCACAGCGTCTTGCTGGTGGAAACCGAAGGGTGTGCTCAGGGGCCTCTTCGGTGAGGGTATTACTCTCATTCACGGTTTTGTCCTCCTTACTAGCCAATTTCCTGTTACTCCAACCCCAGTAAAAGTTAATGTTTACATTTTACCATTTCCTTTGCAAATTACTGTATGGTGTTTGTCTCCTGGTTGGACCCTGACCGACACAGGCACTCAGAGGAGCCCTTGTCACACACTTGCTCTACCTGATAATAAAACCCAGATAAGACTTTGACCCGGCCAGTTTTCCAAATGAAAAAACGGAATCAAATATCCTGACATTGTTCACAGAATCTGACACCAGTAATGTTTAATACAAGGCACATAAAAGGCACGTGAAGATTTTCTTTCATGAAGGACAGTAAGTTCCACATCCTAGTGGCCAGATTCATGCCCCAAAGCACCCAGACACTTACCACAAATGTGGAAGACCTCGTGAGCTGAAATTCATTCCTGAAATGAGCTGCTTTTTTGCATAGCGCCTGCCACCTCTCATAAACGAGAGCCCCGTCCCTGAAAATGGCCGTGCTCGCGTTCCAACCAGCACCCAAAGCGGCAATAGTAACTGTTAGTTACACATTTCTCTCACACTGTGTGATTACCGTTAGTTCTTTTGAGCACCCACAATCAAATCAAAATCAGGGTGATAGGGTCTTTGGGGCAAAGTGAAAAGCGCAAAAGTGTGCAGCTGCGGTCTGGGGAGGGGGTGCTCCTTGTTGGGCTATCTTTTGGCACTAGGGGGCACCAGCCTCATTCAGAATCTGAGCCGCACTTGCACACACCTAACACGTTGTGACTTCCCCCAAATTAGGGCATCTGTCCAATTAAAGGGAAGAATCCAGAGAGTAAAATAAAATAAAATGCCATTCAGAGTTCACTTAGGGACTGTGAAAGACTTGCTCTCCAACTATTGTGAAAACTCCCAAGAGTGGCCCCTGAATTCTGATTTTTACTTGGGCAGTTAGAACTTGTGATTTCCAGTGTGAATGACTTCCGTTCTTATGTGCCAAGAGTAGGACCCCACCCTCATCACATCTGGTCCCGCTGACCCCAAAGCACCCCTGTCTTTCACCCAGCAGGTACATGGACCATAGTTTTCAATGCAACTCCCATTGTGAAATGAGGCAACAGAAACTTAGTTCCTATTCATAGCTTCCAGATTCGGCTCTGAGACCAGAGCCTGGGGAACCCCAAAACATTGCTCTTTTCGGTGAAGTTGTATTTACAAACATCCTAATAGAACTGACAGAAAACGATTCCTCCAGGGGGTGTAAAATAAAACTTCTCCAACAGAACTGAGACTCCATTTCCACCACCGTTAATTCAGCTGATTCCTTGTACAAGCTCACGTGTGGAGTGGATAGCAATTTGCATCTGTATCACGGCAGGTACATGAAACATTTACTCTATACCAAATGCCAAGAGGCAGCTGCAGAGAGTTCTGTAGTTTACTTCCTGCACAGCAGGACTCAGCTCAGGGGCCCAAACTCAGCACTGCCTCTTCCTCTAACGGACACAATGGTGTCATCTGCTCACCAAGCTGTGTAGCCCCCCACCAAGGCAGTGTCTGTGAGAAGGAGGGTGCTCTTCTAATTCATGCAAAGCACCCAGCGGACTAACAGACACCCTGCCAGTGAAGATGCCTTCCATGGTTTATCCTGTTTAATCCTGTTAATGACTACACCCCTATGAGGTGGCGCCTATCATGCCCACTTCACAGCTGAGGAGCCTGCCTCATTTCCCACGTGACACAGCCAGTGGGTGGTAAAGCTGGAATCAAACCCAAGTCCCCGGTGTCCAAGCATCTCCTAAGATGTCCTGGTGCAGACAGTGAAAAGCTGTCTGGTCGCCATTGTCAATCTGACCCCCAATGCCATCCCAGGGAGAAGAGCTGCCTTGTGATGTCCCCACCCTCCTCTCACCTACACTCCAAAACAAGCATGTGAAAATGAAACCAGATAAACTGCAAGGCTGCTGTGTTAGCCATTTCATTGTGAAACACCACATATGAGAAAGTATATAAAACAAATGCATAAAGTGATCATTCCTATAATCACAAAAGTCAAGAAATTACCAGCACTTGAGAAGACAACTTTCCATTAGTCCCTTCCTAGTCATAACCGCTGCCCTCACCCCTAGAGGTAACCTTATCCTGACTTTAATGTTAAAGGTTTATATTTTGATATCCACATCCAAATCCCTGAACAATATGGCTCAATTCATTCAATATTCATTGAGCATCTATCTTATGTGGGCCAGGGTCTCTGTTTGAGGCATGCAAAATAGTAAGATCCTTCCCCTCACCGAGCTTACATTCTAGCAAATTTGTGAACTTGATATAAATATCATGCAGACATATAGCACCCTATTTCTTCTGTACAACACTGTGATATTCACTTCATTATGTTAGCAATAGATAACATTTCATTGTGCTACACAGTATCCCACACACAAATATTTCATATTTCTTCATTCCATTATGGATGGACAATCTGGTTTGCATCCATTTTGAGGCTCTTGAGTTTTCTCCTGTATGTATCCAGATGGATAGGAGAATGAAATCTCTAGGACATACATCTACAAGGAGACTTGCTAGGCAATTAAGATAGGCAAACCCTCAAATTTACTAGAAAATAAAACTACTATCCAAAAAGGGTTCCACCTATCTACCATCTCACTAGCCATGTCTGAGTTCCTGTAAAATGCACAATTTTACAAGTACTTGTCAGACAATCAGAGGTGTTAGTGATGTCTCGATGTCATCTTGTTTTGCATCTCTAAACATGCGTTGGTCTTTTGGATTTCCTGTTTTCCGAAGTGCCTAGTCTGCTCACTGACAGTGAAATACATGAGCAAACCTGATTTTGAGCATATGTCTGATACTGCAACTCTACAGATTGTTATCATAATTTAAATATTATCGGTCTTTTTTTAAGTGTTTATTTTTTGGTCATGTCACAAGACATACATAATCTTAGTTCCCCAGTCACGGATTGAACCCACATCCCATGCAGTGGAAGTGTGGAGGCTTGACCATTGGACCACCAGGGAGGTCCCTAGGTGTTATTGTTGAGACAATGACAGTTGTACCACCAGCTAATCAGGTCTAGAATTTGTTTAGCATCTACTATTACTTTGCCAACAAAGGTCCATCTAGTCAAGGCTATGGTTTTTCCAGTGGTCATATATGGATTTGAGAGTTGGACTGTGAAGAAGGCTGAGCGCCGAAGAATTGATGCTTTTGAACTGTGGTGTTGGAGAAGACTCTTCAGAGTCCCTTGGACTGCAAGGAGATCCAAGCAGTCCATTCTGAAGGAGATCAGTCCTGGGATTTCTTTGTAAGGCATGATGCTAAAGCTGAAACTCCAGTACTTTGGCCACCTTATGGGAAGAGTTGACTCATTGGAAAAGACTTTGATGCTGGGAGGGATTGGGGGCAGGAGGAGAAGGGGATGACCGAGGATGAGATGGCTGGATGGCATCACGGACTCGATGGACGTGAATCTGAGTGAACTCCGGGAGTTGGTGATGGACAAAGAGGCCTGGCGTGCTGCAGTTCATGGGGTCGCAAAGAGTCGGATACGACTGAGCGACTGAACTGAATAAGCCAGACACTATGTCAAGAAAGCTACAGGAGGAAGTCACCTCAAAAGCTAATTTCAAGGTAATTGTTAATAGAAGCAAAACAACAATCTAAAAACAACTCTTTATCATCTGATTCAAGATATTGGTTTAGCTTAAAAAATAAAATTGTTAAATTACCAGGAAAGAAACTGTTTTTCTTTGAACATACTCTATTAATAGGACACTTTACAGGAGAACAAAAAAAAAAAAAAAGGAAAACAGAAGAAAGAATTTCACTTCCTCAGTCTACCGAGAGAGATGCTCATGTTATTGAAGGAAGCCAACAAGTATATTTTACTGTGTGGGAGAATTAGAGAGAAACAGGGACCTTGTGACATTTGCTCCCAGTTTGTGAAAGCAGGAGGAAATTCATATTCATTGAGTGTTTCTACACCAGGCATACTTATTTCATCTAATACTCAACAAATTCTATGATGTGGGGGTTTTTCATTTTATAACTACTGTTATAGTAGTTTTGAGAAGTTGTGAAACTGTGCAAAGGCTATTCCATAAAAAGTAGTGGACCTAAGATTTGAACTTGTCTACCTTTCTCCACGGGCTTCCCTCGTAGCTCAGTGGTAAAGAATCCACCTGCCAGTACAGGAGACGTGGGTTCAATCCCTGGGTTGAGAAGATCTTCTGGAGAAGGAAATGGCAACCCACTCTAGTATTCTTCCCTGGAGAATTCAATGGACAGAAGAACCTAGCAGGCTACCGTCCATGGGGTTGCAAAAGAGGCGGACATGACTGAGCGATTAAACAACACACGACCTCACCATGAAATTCTTTACATGGCACCACAATCCCTAGGCAGTGGATCCAGTAAGCATGCCAAATGAGGATGTTGTTGCTAAAGAACAGGAAAGCAATTGAGCCAGAACTTGCGTCACACTGACAGGAGTTGGGGAGGTGAGAATTTACCACAGAAACCATTATTCTACACCATCTATTAGGCTTTCCGAGGAGGGACGGTGAACTGCTGATGTGATTTTCTGGTGCACTTTGTGAGCAGTTAAGATCCCCAAAGGACCCTCTATCTAAATTATCTGACTCACTATTCTATCTTAAAAAAAAAAAAAAAAAAACCTTAGTAGCTCTCCTTTAAAATAAATTGCTTGGTTGGGGAGAGCAAGGGTCAACAGCCCTGGGAAACTGCAGCTTAGTTTTAGTTCTGAGGGACTCTTGAGACACCTGACTTGTCCATGGCAAGTAGGCAGTTATATAAATGGTCTGGGAAATAGAGGAGAGATACAGGCTGGAGGTAATAAACTATGGAACCAGGACTGAAGCCAGGTGCAAAGATGAGAGCACCTAAGGGATTAAGATGATGTGTGAGTCAGGGCCCCACTCTGCTTCCAGTGTTAATCAATTCAGAGTGTGGAATTACAAAGTCCTAAACACCCAGAGCAAACACAGATGGTCCAAAATGACTTGAGATTCTCTCCCAGAATGTCAGCAGCAGAAAAACGCCATGATCCAGATTCTCTGTTTTTCCTCCAAAGACTTAATTGTTTATAAGAGATCTAATCTCTTCGAATTAACTAACTTGCAATCCGATCTTTCAGGACAGGAGCCCAGGAGAGGCAGCCTAACTTGAGTTATCTTTTCACAGCACCTGTAGGAAGCTATCCTTCAGTCTGCGTTTTGTGGCTGCTGCTGTCTTCTATTAATACAAGGACAGATTTCTCAGATGTCTAGATTCCCATCTAAAGCCACCTAACTGCTCATGTCCCTATTCACAGGGAGCCTGGATGGGAAAGACTTGGAAATATCCTTAGGAAACTGATCAACTGGGGGAAAAAATTCAAACTCATGGGTCAACGTAATTCAAGACTATTAAAAGCCATAAGTCCAGGTGAGTCAATTACATTATGAGATTAGGAACCAACAAAACTGATTCAAGTAATTGTAACATTTATCTCCACCATCAAAATATTTTTGACTATCTTCAATGTGATCTGTTTTAATCAATGCCTTTGTCATTTCAGTTGTCCCTAAATTAAACTGTACATCAGTGGAATGCTAACATATAGACAGAATAAAGTTAATACAGACCGGAAGCTTTTCTAGTTTCACAAATGACCCTTTGAAGTATAAAGTAATTTTACTAAGTACATACATACATAGTAATTTACTAACTAAATGGACTGTGGACAGGTGAAAAACTGTAGGGAAGTGGTTGTAGCAGACGGTTGAGTTAAAACTGAGGAAACAAAAAGAGCTTCGGAGGAGTTAGCGAAATTATCTCAAAGAACTCAACCAAGACTACACAGAGGTTAAATTCTTTTCTGAAGCAACCCCTATTTCAGGGTAAAGGGAAAAGGCATGGGGTATTGTAGACAAAGCAAATAATGAATAAACACAGATTTGAGAACTGTCACCAAAGTACACACATCTCTACACTTTGCAGATAATGAGCTTTTCCTCAGCTGGAATCTAGTAACTCCAACCATTTTAGAATCGATGAAACTGCAAATTGCCTATGAACATGATTTCTTATCAGCAGAATTATCAAACCATTTGTGTTAACACCAACTTAGGCATGGTTTCTTTCAAAAACACATAAAGGCTGAGTCTACTAAAAATACTGAAAAGACTGATTATTTCTCATCTTCCAAGATGACAACAACATCTCTTCAAAACTTTATATGAGCCTTGAAAAACTGAAAGGCTTTCAGAGGCAGGGCAAGTTACAAAGGTTATATGTGACCCTAAAATGCAAAATATATGCCCTGCCCCAAAGCAGAAAAATGTTCAAATTCAAGTTTTGTTTCTTTACAAGATAGGCATTTTTTCCATTACAGATGAGGAAAATATATATATACAGGTACATTCCTCATGGAGTCGTCACTTTGAAACCCTTGTACCAAGGACATTCTTCAAAGCAACATGAACAAGAGCAAAGACTAGAAAATCTAACGATCCAACAATTAAATGCTATAGAGTCATTTAAAACTTTTCTAAGAGTTGATGGCAGAATTTATTTTTTTCAATTATTGTCATCATTTTATTTACAAACATTCCTCAACATTTAAGTGAGTTTAACAAGAAAGTTAGATAACGGTTCAATATTTAGATTTTGTAGTAAAGTTTGAGTTCAAATTCCCCTCTGCCACCAACTAGCATTGAGACATTAGGGGGGTTACTTGTAAAATAGGTAAAACTGTCAGGAAGCATTTAACAGGAGGCTTCCTGTGTGCTGTTTTGGATCTGTCAGGAATTCTCTGTTCCTTATTAATTCCTGAATACTCAGGAATTAAGAGGAGAGGCAAGCCTCTCCCGGGGGTTGAGGAATCCAGGCATTTCCTTCATTAGTTTTTCAATACGGTGATAAGTACCCTCTTCCTTCTTGTGAACCATACAGTAAGAGTGATTGTCTACAACTCTCTCTCTCTCTTTAATATGGATCGCCTACGTTTTGTAAGTCTGGAATTTTAATCTTTATCTTTGCTGAGAATAACTACCTTGTAAAACAGTATATATGCCCACACCATGTTGATTAAAACACCTTTGCTCCATCAGAGCTCTGGTCCCTGTGTCTTTCTTTCTCTCTTTCTCTCCCCCTCTCTCTTTTTCAGGCTGATCCCCTGGAGCTCAGAGGCTGAGTTCACTTTCCTGCCCGGGCTTCTAAGACCCTCTCCAGAAGGCGCTCTGCACCTTCACCCCATCGAGAGGGTGCCTGAGGCCTTCGTGAACAGAGCAAGCCCTGTGCAGGGGCTTTACTGGCTTTCTGTGTAAACCAAGGAATATATCAGCCTCTTTCTCTCTCCTTTACTTTCTTATCGGTCGACTCCAGACCACCAGGTTCCGGTCCACTAAAGGACCTCAACAAGATCCAACAATTAAATGCTATAGAGTCATTTAAAACTTTTCTAAGAGTTAATGGCAGAATTTATTTTTTTCAATTACTGTCATCATTTTATTTACAAACATTCCTCAACATTTAAGTGAGTTTAACAAGAAAGTTAGATAACGGTTCAATATTTAGATTTTGTAGTAAGGTTTGAGTTCAAATCCCCCTCTGCCACCAACTAGCATTGAGACATTAGGGGGGTTACTTGTAAAATAGGTAAAACAAAACACTCTTACGAAAGTTATGAGAATTAAAATAAGGTCTATGTATAGTCGTAAGCATATATACATATATATATACATAGTTGTAACCACAGTTCCAAGAATACAGCAGTCAATCAATGATAACAAATTTCTAACAAATCTTTTAGCTAATTGTGGATGTATTTTGCAGTTACCTCACTCTAGTATTACCAAGGACCAAAGGTTCAGTTCAGTCGCTCAGTCATGTCCAACTCTTTGAGACCCCATGAACTGCAGCACGCCAGGCTTCCCTGTCCATCATCAACTCTAGGAGTCTATCCAAACCCCTGTCCATCAAGTCAGTGATACCATCCAACCATCTCATCCTCTGTCGTCCCCTTCTCCTCCCAGCATCAGGGTCTTTTCAAATGAGTCAGTTCTCTGCATCAGGTGGCCAAAGTATTGGAGTTTCAGCTTCAGCATCAGTCCCTCCAATGAACACCCAGGACTGATCTCCTTTAGAATAGACTGGTTGGATCTCCTTGCAGTCCAAGGGACTCTCAAGAGTCTTCTCCAATACCACAGTTCAAAAACATCAATTCTTCGGCACTCAGCTTTCTTTATGGTCCAACTCTCACATCCATACATGACTACTGGAAAAACCATAGCCTTGACTAGATGGACCTTTTTGGCAAAGTAATGTCTCTGCTTTTTAATATGCTGTCTAGGTTGGTCATAACTTTCCTTCCAAGGAGAAAGTAACAGTGAATTCGCTCAGTCGTGTCTGACTCTGCGACCCGTGGACTGTAGCCCACCAAGCTCCTCTGTCCATGGGATTCTCCAGTCAAGAATACTGGAGTGGGTTGCCATTTCCTTCTCCAGGGGATCTTCCCAACCCAGGGATCGAACCCAGGTCTCCCACATTGCAGGCAGGCGCTTTAACCTCTGCACCACTAGGGAAGCCCTTAAATACAAGAATATAGTCTCTCAGAAAACCTCCTATAGAGACACAGAACTTCAGATCCAAGTACTAACATCAAAGATTTCAAGGGAGGAAAGGAAGCCAGTATGAAAGAAGGGGGAGGAGGCGGGAGTGTAGGGCAAAAGAGGTGGCCTTACAGATGTCTCCTGCCACCTACAGATACCCAGGTGTTATGGGACTTTTCCCTGGGCCTCCAGAGAAGGGAGGACTGGAACTCGGCCCTACCAGAAATCAGACCAGACCAGAACCAGAATTCAAGTTCTCTGCCAAGAGGAGGTGTAAGGAGTAAGCGTCTTTTAATTTCATGGCTGCAATCACCATCCACAGTGATTTTGGAGCCCAGAGAAATAAAGTCAGCCACTGTTTCCACTGTTTCCCCATCTATTTGCCATGAACTGATGGGTGACCAGATGCCATGATCTTAGTTTAGGATCAAGCAATTTTACACAAGATACATTCTCGAAGACGCAAGTTGAGTTCAGCTGGTTTGTTTTAAATGGATGGGTTCTGTAACCCATGGACTTAATCTGGGAAGCCCAAACTCACTCTTAATACCGTAAAGCTCAGTAGCTTGGAAATTTCAATTTAATATTTGCCCAAGTGTGGAGTCGATTCAAAGTGAAGAATCTAAGCTACTCCATTTTGTTAACAGAAAAACTCCATTTTGTAAGGTTCTGGGAAAAGAGCCTTTGGAAATCCCCTGACCTCACCCCCACCACCCACGAGCCAATCGGACCCCAGACCAGAATCTCCTGACTTAACGTTCAGGAACTTGTGGTCAACCTAGACAATAGGGACCAATCAAAAACCAACACACAACCCTTCGAAAGAAAGTAACCAATCAGACGTCCCCCTGCCTAGAAATTCTTTTTTTCATGAACACTCCCTATATAAGCTATGTAACCCAAAACCCGGGGCTCCTCCTCGGTGGGAGCCCCAGCTCGAGCTTGCTAATAAAAACTCTCTTGCTTTTGCATCGGATATTGGCTCCCTGGTGGTCATTGGGAGATTTCGCGACTTGGGCATAACAAAAGCTTCTTTAACACATAAAAGATTTACCTGTAAATCTCATGAAGCCGAACTCAGACGATAATTCCCAGTCCAGCTGCACTGAGACTGCCTTATGTTTTATAGTTTCTTCTATCCTGGGGCTCCCCAGCCATACTCGCAGAGAGGAGCCATCCTGCTTGCTGGGCTGGGCTGGGCTCTGCTTAGTCGCTTAATCGTGTCCTGCTCTCCACATCCGGCTATTCACACTGCAGTCTGTAGAAGCTAGCTTCACCTGGAGCCAGCTAGCAATGCAGACTCTTAAGCTCCCGCTCAGCCTTCCCAAATCAAAATCTGCATTTTAATGAGGCCCCCAGGTGACCCACAGGCACGTTAACACTGGTGAAGCACTGCCCCGCAGTACACGCGTGCTGTCCTGTGCTAAATCGCTTCAGTTGTGTCCGACTCTTTGCAACCCCAGGGACTGCAGCCCACCAGGCTCCTCTCTACAAGGGATTCTCCAGGCAAGAGTACTGGAGTGGGTTGCTGTGCCCTCCCCCAGGGGATCTTCCCCACCCAGGGATCAAACCCACAGTTCTTAACATGGGCAGATAAGTTCTTTACCACTGGTGCCATCTGGGAAGCCCTGTGCATGCTTCGTTTTAATTAACATGATCCTCACAAGGTTCCAGGAGACACTGAAAGATGCAGGGTGAACTCAGTTTATCTGAGACCCTGAAGCGGCAACACAGGCTACCAGCCCTCTTCCTTTGTGTTTTTACGTTCTCTCGCCCGTTAAGTAACAAGCAAAGAAACACATGGACCATATTACCTTGATCTCACAGAAAACTGAATTATCTTACTGGCTGAATTATTCAAGTTAATTATTCATAAACAATAGTCCCCCACTCAGCCACAGTTTTGCTTTTTCAGTTACCCACAGCTAACCAGAGTTCAAAAATATTAAATGGAAAATTCCAGACAGAAACAATTCATGAGTTTTAAACTGTGTGCTGCTTTGAGTAACAGGGATGTACTCATGCTGTCTGGCTGCCCCCTGCCCAGAACCCTTGACCACCAACACTGTCCACATCAGACATCCAGAATCAGGAGATCAACAGCAGCCTAGCGTTATTCACAATGCCTCCATCAATCACATTACTTCATCTCATCATGTAGGCATTTTAACATCTCACAAGAAAGATGAGCACAGGCAAATAAGATACAGTGAGAGACCACATTCAGGTAACTTTTATTACAGGTTAGTGTTACAAAGGGGCTTCCCTGGTGGCTTAGATGGTGAAGAATCCACCTGCCGTTCAGGAGACCTGGGTTCAATCCCTGGGTTGTGAAGACCCCCTAGAGAAGGGAGTGGCTACCCACTCCCAGCATTCTTTGCCTGGATAATCCCGAGGAGCCTGGCAGGACTCAGTCCAGGGGGGTCACAAAGAGTTTGGATACAACTGAGCGACTAAGTACACTCAGTGTTGCAAATGTTATATTTTATTGTTGTTTGTTGTTATTCTCCTACTATGACTAATTTATAAATTAAACTTTACAGTAGGTATGTATGTACAGGAAAAAATATATATATAGGGTTCAACACTATCTGCAGCTTTAGGCATCCAGAGGGGCTTGGAACACATTCCATGTGGATAGGGGGGACCACTGTACCTCTCCAGTTTGGTTTTGAACTTTATAAGCAAATAATAGCAGCTGAAAACTCTAAGACTTCCTTAGTACAATTCTGTATTCGCATATATTTCTATCATTTGTAAAAGATATTTTATAAAGTTAAATACTATTTCAGAAGTGCTATTTAAAAGCAGAATGTGTACGTGAAGCCACCATATAGATATAAGTACTTACTGTATACAAGACACTGTGTTAAGTACTTCATGTACATTATCAAGTCTCAGTACATGGCACTAGAACTATCTTAGATAAGATAAAGCTTACAGGTTATGAACTTGTCTAAGATCATACAGTTATTAAATGACAAATCTCAGATATAAGTCCAAGCCAAAAATTCACAATAACCACTGCTACTGTGTCCATGTGATCCACAGAATTCTCTGTGAGACTGAGCCAAATCAACAAGCAGTAAACGCTGTGAAAATTCCTGCAGTCAAAAACACATCAAGTATCTAACTTAAATTTATGGAGTATCAGCCAAACTTATTTGCTCATGGAGTCCTCCCCTTTCCTCCATACCTATAAACTGCTCTTAGACATATCACCCTTTAGATACCATGATGTACTAACCTTCACAATATTTTTAAATGTTCTCTGTCACTCAACAGTTTTAGGGTATATTAAGTGAAAATGAAAGTTGCTCAGTATTAGGGACTTTCCAAGAAGGAATTCAAATGCTTACATGTCAAAGTTATGGGCAGAACTGATAACCCAAGAAATTTTACCAGCAAAATAACTTTTGTAATACAAATATTTCCACTTAAGTCAGATGTGCTTAAAAATGGAGGGAGCATTTGGGTACAAAGATTTCAAATAGGTAAAACAAATTAAGGTGTCATACAGTGTCTTAAAATGCCCCAATTTTATCAAATACTGAATCTACTCACCAGATACAAGTTCCTTGAAACACAGGAGAATTATTTCAAATAGTTAAGTGGTAGGTTAGAATAAAGAAATTTTAGAAAGCAAGATTTCCAAAAATTCTACCTTCCTTGAACCATCTCTCAAGATACTTCTACTTACTTATAAAATGAGGGCATAAATCAATTACAAGAAAAATATGGGATCCAGGAAATGGGGTTCAACTTAGAAGGATGGGTTATTCCTAGCATAAAGGCAAAGGGAAGCCCCAAAAGAGCTATGTATTCATAACAGGCCCAGGAACCAAGCAGTCCACATTGGAGCAGGGGGACAGAGCTCTAGCAGATTCCTCAGGAAAAATAAAAACATAGAAATATGTTTGACCTCTGGAATTGCCATATTAGAGGCATGTTACAAATCTTTGAAAGAGGTAGGACAATTTAGCTAGACAGA
Source organism: Oryx dammah (assembly GCF_014754425.2). NCBI lineage: Eukaryota > Metazoa > Chordata > Mammalia > Artiodactyla > Bovidae > Oryx > Oryx dammah. Next base: position 5,074,688 of record NW_024080603.1, on the reverse strand, counting down.
CAGCAAAAGAAGATTCAGTCAACAAAATAGGAAATTATTAATTCCAAGAGAGAAACTAGAAGTTGTACAAGAAAGGCAGACGTAGCAGACCTACCTAGCTGAGTATGGAGCAATGTTTACTTAGAGAGCTAAAACCTTCATTCAGTATTACAGGATGTTGGGAAGTAAGGAATCTCTCATATTAGAAAACAAACATTACTATAAATACAGAAGAAACAAATAAGAGTCAATGCCACTGACTCTAGGGAGCTAGAAGGGGTACAGGTGGGGGTTCGGGAGGTTTCTGGGTTTTGTTAAGCATTTTTTACTATTATTTAAAATAACTATACACCCTGCACTTATTATTTTGGAGACATATAGATATTACTTAAGAGAGAGAAAACATTTCTACAGCAGCTAAGAGTACTCACCACTCTACCAAGAAAAGAAAATCAGTGTTGCTCCAACAGTTTTAGTATCACATGACAGGTACACTATTCCAAAGGACATTACCTCTGCACTTAAAAGATTTATAGTCTTTTAATGAGACCAAGACTTGGAAGAAAAGCAAGCAGGTCTTCGGAAACAGTCATAGAATCTGGCCAGTGAGCAGATTCAAACTCAACTGAACCACATCCCAACATAAACAAAGCCAAGGAACTTTTTTAGGTCTTCTAAAAACATGCAATAGGGCATTTGAAAACCTAATAAACCATTGTGTTCAGATAAGATAAATAAATGCACCTTTAAAAAAAGGGAAATAATTTATTAAAAATATTTTTAGTATCCACGGGTAGTCTATAGTCTAAAATTCACTTACGGCACATTTCAATTTTATTTTGACAGTATGTTACAAACTTACTTCTATGTGCAGGCACCAGTCTAGCCCAGAACTTCAAGGAAACATTTTTTTCTTAACCATCACACTTAACTATTCTTCCCTATTCAAAGGTATTTAAGACAAGAGACAGCAAACTCAGGGAAAAAAAAGCATCATTAGACTCAGATCTCAGTAAAGAACAGGCAGCAAAGAGAAGTACCAGGAAGCTAAAAGGGGAAAGTACGTTAGCTGTCTAAGTCTTTAGGAATCAAAATGCCTCCTTTCGTTTACATTTCAGATTATAAATGCCCTCACTTAAGCAGCCAGCACAGTGGCCTATAGTTTCCCCTCTTCTCCTTCGAAGACAATGAACTCCTTCCTGCTCTGCCCGTTGCTCTCCCGCTACACCACCCCCACCACAACCACCACAGACCCATCACCCCACCTCTGCCCCAGGAAGACTCCGGCGGTGAGCATCTCCAGAGGGCGCTGGCGGCGGCCAGCGGGCCTGGTCAGTAGGCAGCCCAGCAGATCCGGAGGACGGTATGTCTTCCTTCCCTCCCCGCCTGGCACCCACCCGTGGCGACAGCTGCCTCCATGGCAACCCTCCCCCTCCCCACCCCGTCCTCCCCCCGTCCTCCCTCTCCCTGGGATCTAGTAACACTGTTTCCCCTTGTCCTCCTTGCTCTAGATGCGGTAATAGCTTTAAGCGGTGGCTAGTTCATGCCAGCCATCTCACGACTAAAGCCTGCCCGTATCTCTAAGCAACTCTCCTATTAGAACTTCTTTTCAACTGAACCAGCTAGGGCAATTCTATTACCAGCCAGAACTCTATTATCTCAAAGCCTCTTTGCACTTCATGTTCACTATACCTAACATGCTCAGCACTCAGCCCTTCGGTACACCGACCAGCTCCTGGAGATCAAGTGTCAGACTCCTATCACCCTCCTCAGAGGGGCTTCCCTGACCACAACTCGAGTATTAGCTCCCACCTCCAGCACCCCCTTGGGTCCCTTTCATTTTTATCATCTCTCCTTCCTAGAAAGTAAGCTCCTAAAGGCAGGAACCTAACCAGACTGTCTCGTTCACTTTTTACTCATTACACAAGAGCAGAAGTCCAAGACTTCTGTGAAATGACATAGTTCCAAGTCAAACTTGGAAAAAAAAGTCCTTCAAGTTTAATTCAAGTCCCAAGACACCCTCCAATTCTTATATGATATTATTCCCATAAGCAGGTAAAACTTATTTGAAATAAATGCAAATCTGTCTGGTGGAACATCATTTCTTAAGAGTATTCCTACCCACAACGCTAGTTCACAACTGCTTCCTGTAGCAATCCAATGATTGATTCTATTCCCACACAGTGTGCATTCTCAGGGGCTATCAGATGACAGGGGCTATTAGAAGAGTAACAGGTTCAGAGGGTGTTCAATACCCCAGAAGTAGTCTGATTTCTACTACTTTCAAGAAAGCAATTGTGAAGATGAGAATGAAGTTATTACACACTATTATAAGGATATTTGTGAATATATTCTTATTTATTTTAAAATTAAGACCAATCAACCATGAGTAACAATTCATTGCAATTCAGACTTAACTACCAGAGCCTCATAACCCAAGAGTATAAATGTGAACGGAGGGGCTACTCATCTGAAAAATATCTGACCTACTACAGATCAAAGAAGAAATATGATGGGACTTCTCTGGTGGTTCAGTGGTTAAGAAAGTGCCTTCCAGTGCCGGGGACTCGGGTTTGCTTCCAGGTCGGGGAACTGAGACCCCACACGCCAGGGGCCTTAAGCCCACGTGGCAAGGCTACCGAAGCCTGTGTGCTCCAGGGCCCATGAGCCTCGTCAGGAGAAGAGCCCACGTGCCACCCTGAAGAACCAGAGCAGTCAGAAACAATAGATAACTTTTTAAAAAGAAATATTAGACAAACTGATCAGTTTAGACAGTTGATTCTTCAACAACACAGGTTTAAACTGCATGGGTCCACTTATAATGAACACATTTTATGGTACTATACAATCCCTGGTCGGCTGGGTCCTTAAATGTAGAACCGAGGATGCAAAAGGCCAATCATAAAGTTATACTGGGATTTTCAACTGCATACAGTGTCCCCCCTCATTCTGCATTATTCAAGAGTCCCTGTTGATGTTAAGCTTTTCTAATGATCCCTTCCTTCCACAAGAATTAAAGCTAGCAAATGCCCCAAATAATTTTAAATAGAACTTTACCTCTAGGTTAATATATTCAGTCAAACATCTTTTCATACACTGCTTCTATTTTCCATATAAACATACTGAGAACTCCTGGAATGCAAACTTCAATAATGACATTTGACTTACTTTTAATTTTTATTAAAAATGAAAGAAGTTCAAGAGAACAATTTATATGCAACTATGGCAACGGCACCCCACTCCAGTACTCTTGCCTGGAAAATCCCATGGGCGGAGGAGCCTGGTGGGCTGCAGTCCATGGGGTCACTAAGAGGCGGACACGACTGAGCGACTTCACTTTGACTTTTCACTTTCATGCATTGGAGAAGGAAATGGCAACCAACTCCAGCATTCTTGCCTAGAGAATCCCAGGGACGGGGGAGCCTGGTGGGCTGCTGTCTGTGGGGTCACCCAGAGTCGGACACAACTGAAGCAGCTTAGCAGCAGCAGCATACAATGTTTTAAGCGGCTTTCCTACTCTATTAAAGCTTTATATTTAAAATGTCTACAAGATATGCGCTTCACAGGCTTGAGACTTAGACATCACCATATATGTGACCTTAGCAGCTTTATTGCACAATGATCCACGTAACACTGCATATTTGTTTAGTTCAGCCTATGTCATAAAGTGCTATTCACAGGTGGGAAAGGAACAAAGCTTACTCAACACTGAAACTCTCCATGATTATTTCCTTCTTGGGTCTGGGGGAAAAGGTACGAATTTAGTGCCACCAACCTGAATAACAGATTTCCATTAATATATGTACATAACAACAACAAAAAAGCCAGAGCTAAGAGTTTTGGTTAGTCAATTAAAATGTATCAAAAGAATTCTGAAATGATTAACGCTAAATATACTTAACAGTCTAGTTTCTGAATACTCTAACTTTAAAAAAACTAACCAGTTTAAATAAAACCACCCAAAAAAGAGTATCCTTCAAAAATGAGGATAAAATTTAGATAAAATCTAATTCTTCGAAGAACTTTCAACTTTTAAGAAGGGTATATACAGTCATTATGATTTCATTTATTATTTCTAAACAAATCTATACTTTTATTTCCTTATATAATAAATGCTTATTACCAATGAGCCATAGAAAATGCCATACAACTGACCAGATAGTTACTTCACATTTTATAATATATTTAATGACACTGAAAATATATTGTGAAGTTTTCAAACATGTAAACATAAACCAGGACAATCTGATATGTAATATTTGTGTCCCAAAATGAAAATTACAAAACACAAAAAGCAAAAGAATGGCATCATTACTGTCACTAGTATTTATGAAAAATAAATATGCTCACAGAGTAACTAAAAAAAAAATTGAAGAAAAAAAAAGAAAAGCTTCATGTGTTAGCCAAGAATTCTGTGTTTCCTACAATAAACCATATTTCTTACACATGCAAGTACGGGCATTACCAGCCAAGAAAACTCTTTAAAATGTCCTTATAGTTTGTGATCTCAGAAAAGAGCAAACAGTAGTATTCATTTTCTAGGCAATATATTCTTAAATACATAATTTTCCATTTAAATATACTACTATTTCTATGGCCTTTTTCATTTTACCTATCTACACCTTTGTTTTCCTATTAAAAACAAATGCACAACACCATGCTTAGTACTACTTCCTATCCATAAGGTATTTAAAAAATATCTTCTCTGAGGACATAAACATGATACAAAAATGAAAAAACAAACCCAAAAGAAGAGTAATAAATACTTTTGGATCCCTTCCCCCCAGCCCAAAACAAGGAATGTCTAAGTATCAGCAACACAAGCTGATACAAATAAATTAGATTTCCTGTGCATAAAAAAGAAAGTCCAGTCACCCATCTCAGTGTTAACCAGGAAAGAACGTCTCTTCCCAGCATTTGTGAAAGGCAGAAAGGCTGCTTAGGTTTTCTGTGTTTGAAGAAGAAACATACACAAAAAATAAGTGTGGTGACACAACACCTAGATGATATGTAATTAAGTACGAAGGCTAACACCGAGGCAGTATTCTGCTCACATTCTCCATCCTAAACCACACCAAATGCGTAGACTACATGTTCTCTTGGTATTCCAGGTACTTTGCTGAGATGGATTCTTCGAGCTGGACTCCTCCACTGCCCATCAAGGCAAACGCAGGATACATCGTATGGGAGCAGTCCACCTGGCGTTCATAGAGGCATTTCATGTGATCCATGTCATAGAAAGCCACTTTGCCTTTATCACAGTCGAGGAAAACGCCTATGCTTGTTGGCATGGGAAGGACTCTATTTTCGGGTTCGTTAGAAGTAGGTGACTTGGGAATAAAGACCTTCTTCATACCTATCGTAACCAGCGTAAAGGGCTGCGAAGAGTCAACACAGGCGTCCTCACTGCCGCTGTCGTGCCCGCTGTCCTGCTCGTACCTAAAACACAGCACAGACAAAGCAGAATCTATCTGCATCATCATCCAAAGGCCTGCAAGTCGCTTCAGAACATTTTCACCAGATAATAGACACTGAGTTAGATTAAAACCAACTGTAACTGCTTTTACATCAAAACCTTTCTGTTAAACCATAATCTGTTAGAAACATAAGGACTACATAATGTCACTTAGAATTACACCACAGACTCAGATCCAAATTCTGTCATAAAGTATCATCCATTTTTACCTATATATATAAACAAACAGATGAGAAGTTAAAAATAATTAGTAATTTTGGCCTATCAAAAATAAAGCGGGAGGGGGATGAAATGGAAGGGACTTGACAAATATTGAATATTTATAGCATAAAATCATATAGAAGAAAACAGTAACCAACACAGATCCCCTAATCCAAAGACTTTATCAGACTATGTAAAATAAATGGGCACTACAAAATAAAGCAGGAGAAAAAAGCATGTTTCATTCGCCTGCTAAGAACTGTTGTTTCCTGGTTGGGATTTTCTACATGGCTCTATGATGCAAGCAAGTATCATGAACAGTTTTAATCTCCTTTGATTATAAAACAGTAACACCTTAAAGAAAATTCTGATACAAAGTTCCTTCCATTTTTTTCCCTAGGCAGTGTGCTTCTCATATTAGTACATTTGCGAGCATAGTACATCAACCATTTCAATCAGGTCTTTTCACTTCTAGTATTTCTCATAAGCTTTTTAACATTGTTAATAATTTACCAAGTAGACATGCCACTATGTTTACGTAACTATTTCCGTATTTCAATTTCCGCTGTTATTTCAATTTCTCATTTTAGGACAACAAGTTTTTCCTGTCACTCAGATTGTTACTCTGGGATTTCTGCAGACGTAAGTGGATCAGAAATTATCTGTCTGGACGCGTTCACATTACATCATGTAACAAAACTAAACTGTACAGAACATTAAATAGTCACTCTCAAGAAACTGAAATTCTTTGCCATGGGAACACGTTGACCGTGACCAAATGTTTAAAGTACTTATAGGACAGTTTAAAGAAATTGTATCCATTTAGCACCAACTGTGAAATATGGCATTTAGAGGCAAAGGGAATGGCAACCAACTCCAGTATTCTTGCCTGGAGAATCCCATGGAATAAGGAGGCTGGAGGGCTACAGCCCATGGGGTTGCAAAGAGTTGGACACGACTGAGCAACTAAAATAAATAAAAAACATTATTTATGCAATTTTATTTATAATTAAGACAACTGATATGAAAGCCTTTGAGTATTCTAAATTGTGAAACTATACCATAATCAAGAGGTGTACCCAAAAAAGACTTATTTCCTCACAGCATTAGAACTTAACTGCTGAAGCCCATTAGTCACTGTGTGATACAAGATAACGTGACATCTTTTCTTAGCCAGCCACATAAGCACAGCCAAAACATCTGAATCTAAGAAAGGCATACTCTAAATACTAATAAATACTCTAAATGCAGAAAGTATATCCAAGTCCACTTTCAGGCTTGCCTTGCTAAACCAGGATATTTACATTTTACAGAATTAAAGAATTATCAAGATCTAGATCAATAAAAGAATCTACCTTGGACTAACTGCGTCCCGGGGAGACCGGAGCCATTCTTGCAGTTTGTCACTGGAAGCGACGCCCGCTTTCACCAGGTACGAATACGGCTCCACACGGAAGGCCCAAAAGTGCTTCCCTTTAGTAATCCCAACATCTCCAATGATGTAGTCTAAGCTGGTGTAATAACCCACTTGGATCCGCTCCGCAGCAAGCAGGAGGTTAAATCCAGCTCTGCTCTCCACACGGTCTCTCTTCAAGTTCAGCAGGAGGTGTTCATTATTATAGCCGCATTTTTCATCAAAGAGGAAGCTGAAAACTGCAAACAGGACTTAAAATTAGCCTGCAAATTATCTATGAGCATTTCTACACTCTATGGTTAAATTTAACAGGTTTTCAGACAGAAATTACTAAAAAGAGATAGGAGGAAGAATATTATTTTACCCTACTCACAAATCAAAACCCCAACTTAGAAATGATTTCCAGTAATTCTCTATACCTGAAAATTTTCAGAAATTTCAAAGTGGAAGAAACATTTTCAGTGTAGGAGAAATTTATGACTGTAGCTCCTTGGAATAGATACAGCAAACCTAAACACCTGAACACCCTTATACTACTGAACCTGTTCTTCTTTTATCCCTAAAATAAGGAGTTGTATATTTTCAAAAATATCTGCATGTTTTCTTAAAATTTATTCCAAATTTTATCTTTAAGTTAGTCACAGTCGTGTCCGACTCTTGGCAATTCCATGGACTGTAGCCTTTCCTGCTCCTCTGTCCATGGGATTCTCCAGGCAAGAATACTGGAGTAGGTTGCCATTTCCTTCTTCAGGGGATCTTCCTGACCTGGGGATCAAACCCAGGTCTCCTGCTTTGCAGGCAGATTCTTTCTCAACCAAGCGACTAGGGAAGCCCAAATTTTATAAATACAGAAAATATTAACAATTTTAATAAGGTCTTCTCCTTACCAATCAAGACGGCAGACACGAAAAACAGTGTTTTGCTTTAAAAAAAAAAAGGCACAGGCTTTGGGTTCAGAGACACCTGAGTTTGAATTCCTAGCTCAAACATTTAACTGGAGCTTAACCGAAACTTTAATTTCCTCAACTGCAGAATGGAGACAACACTACTCTCCTAAGCCTATCAACTTAAACCTATTAAGCCTAACATTCATTGGCGGCTAGCCCAGCAAGTGGAAACATCCCAAATGCCCGTCAACAGATGAATGCACAAAGAAAATGTGGTGTCAACTTCAAATTGGCACTTGCCACCGGCACTTGCCATCCATCTCTGCAAGGATTAAATCATGTGCTGCTGCAGCTGCTGGTTTTCAACACCCCTGACGCGAGTTCAGGGTGGAGAGCAGAAATGAGGCCCTCTGTGCGGGGAGGCAGGCGGGGAGGGTGGACTGCAGGACCCCTCTATTTTCAGGAGCCTGTTTTATGAGCCCAGTTCTTGTTATCGCCTCCTATCTAAAAAAGCACTAAAATCCTTCATGGTGACGACTGCTCCTTGTGACTAGCAGAAACCTTCTGAAGAAAAAAAAAATGTGCTTGATTGCAAGGACTCTCCTCCCTTCACCAAAATCACACATGTATTGACCTTCCCCTCTGCCTCTTTGGAGCAGTTTCTCAGAGCTATCTGAGCGGCTGTGCAAATCCATTCACACACGAGGTACTTAGAATAGGCAGATTCATAGAGACAGAGGCAGAACAGAGGTTGCCAGGCTCTGGAGGAAGGGTGGATGGAGGGGTTATTATGTAATGGATACAGTATTGATTTGGAAAAATGAAAAAGTTCCAGAGAATATAATGATGGGTGCACAGAATGTACTTAATGCCACTGATGCATCCAGTTAAAAATAGCTAAAATGACAAATTTTAACATTCAATCATGTCTGACTCTTTGCGACCCCATGGACTGTAGTAGTCCGCCAGGCTCCTCTGTCCATGGGGATTCTCCAGGCAAGGAAACTGGAGTGGGTTGCCATGTTGCTAACAAGCTAAAACCATTTTCCATGAATGAGATCTGACCAGTCTTCCCGGTAATGCCTACTGTCCTGGGATGACAATTCACGCTTGCTTTCAATCTCAAATGTCTCCCAGTTTGCAAAATAAATTTAGATGGTCACCCTATTCATATGGCTTCTCCCGGAGAAAAGGAAGACAGTCTTCAATGTTTCCCCTCCCCCACCCCCTCCACTTCGCTGAAAACAGCAGCTACTTTCAGGCTTATTTTTCCTTTCGCTTTCAGTCAGACTAGAAAACAAAGTGGAAACTGCATAAACCATAAAATGTTTACTTAATACTTGTAAATGCACCCTAAAACTCTCTTTTGGATATTATTAAAATTCAAGAAAAATAATTTTAGCCAACCTTATACATTTGGTTGTTTTTTTTTTCTTAATTAGCTACAATATACATGAAAAACAGTGCATAGCACACCTGGACAAAGCGGCAAGGAAGGGCAGAGTGCACAAAATTTGAGTACATAAGCCACAAAAAATGAACAGGAGCAATGGGGTCTGACAGCCAAGTGAAGGAACGTCTAAGGGCAAAATGATTACCCGTTCACCAGCATGAGCATAACTTTGCTTCTATACGTCACTTTTCCATGGAAACACTGTCAGCGAACATCAACTAACCTGTAAGTCATTCTCATTTTATAAAAATGTACAGGCCTTGTTTAAGTAGTACCGGTGGTTGGAAAGGAGAGGCAGTGCTGGGTAGAAGGAGCTCTCCGTGTGGGGGAAGGGGAAGGAGGGCTATCCATGTGGCTTTAATACGTGCCTTCCATCCCCATGGGCTGGTAATCACTGGGTTAGAAAAGCCAGCCAAGTCAGAATTAGGTTAACTAAAATTATACTTCATGTTATTATACCAATAAATGTCTAAAATATCTACCCAGATCCTATGCTAATAGAGATCTCTATAAACTGATCAAAAAAATAGAATTATACTACTTAAAATTTGTAAGGTAGCATTTACATTATTTTAACTCTAAATTAATAACCCTAAACATTCAAATGTCATGTTATTCTGCATCTGTCATCAGTTAGAAGTCTAATCCTAGTCTCAGCCTGCATGGTGAAATTCAAGTATTCATTCTATTTCTAAATCCTAGCTGGATATAGAATCTACTTTTCTAGAATCTTTCACAAATGAGAGGTGGCTTTAATGTAGGTCTGCACAGACACATCAGCAGGTGTTTTATCATGGTCTCTTCCAACTGTACGCTTTTCTTATCCCCAGTATTCAAACTACCTGGAGCTGGAGGAGTATGAAGAATCAGTTCTCTGCTGCAAGGACTGCAGATGGAGCCCTTGTAGGCTCTTACTCTGAAAGCATAGTTACAATTACTCTCAAGATCGGAAATAACTTTACTTGTGCCACAAACTTCTATCTCATTCCAAGGCAACATTTCTTCATCTCGATTAATCTTGCGATATTCAAGGACATAGCTATCAGCTTTATCCTTTTCTGGATGGTGCCAATTTATCAAAGCGTTGTTATAAACTTTGCTCTGTTCCTCACTGATCTCTGGCACATCTACACCTGAAAGAATTATAAAACAGAAAACAACATTAAACTATTATTTCAGAACCTTTATTTTTTCCTCAGTAAAAATGATTTATTGACAAAAACTAAAGGATTTCTCTGTTGTCCAAGAACTTTCTATATTTAGAATAAGGTGTATAAGTAAAAGAATAATTCCTGCAAATACAACATGGACGGACTCTGAGGACAGGCTCAATGAAGCGAACAGGACACAGAAAGACCAATGCCGAGGTCATGAGTCCACTTATGTGAGGGGTCTACAATAGCCAGATTCACGAAATCAAAGGGTGGGATGGTGGTTACCAGGGGCTGGGGGGCAGGGAGAAATGTGTACTTATTAATAGGCAGGCATAAAGTTTCAGTTAAGCAAGAGGAATAAGCTCTAGACATCTGCTGTACACCCTGTGACTATAGACAACAAAACCACATTCTATACCAAAAATTTAAGAAGGTGGATCTCAGGATAAGTTTTGTCACAATAAAATTTTGAAAGAAAAAAAGAGAGATTTTTAAAGTGTATATTTATGTTTAAAACTGAAAGGGGAAAGAAGAATGAAAAATAAGACATTTTAGTAAAACAATTTTAGCTTTCCTTATTAATTCTAAAATGTCATAAATCAAAATTTTTAACCATATACCCTTCAGTGCCCATCTACGGAAATAACAACCCTGGAGGTGAAATTTCTAATTTCTGTCCTCTTTTAAGTTATTTTAGTAAGTGTTTTAAAATCTAAGTTTGGTTAGTATAATAATAAATGTCAAAATATTATATAATTTCCTTTCATATTATCTTTCTCAGAATTGCAAAGCAATTTAAAATGACTTTTTCTTGGCATTAACAAGATACATATTTTTGTAAGAAAATCAGAAACTACATAACACACACACACACAAATTAAGTAACTCAAAGATTATCACTACAATAATTTTGTATAGCTCCTGCCAGTATTTTTCTCCCAGTGGTATTCCACTGTAGCAACACTTAACTATTTTCAGAAACATGTTTCTAATTTTTCACTAAAAATACAATGATCAAAATTTCACAGCTAAATATTTGTGTGTATTCATAATCTTTTCCATAGAATAAATTCCAAACAGCTTAACCGCTTTGGTCATATGGTAAAAATAAGCTGTAAGGGTTGTAAGTGCATATGCGCACATAAACACACACACTTATACCAAATCACAGAGAAACACGCGGAGTGAAAAGCAGACGTCTCCGTTATCCTCCAGCTGTGTGCAAGCAACAGACAGCGTAAGTATGTCTGTATGTCTCTGTGCAGCCAAGGGATCTAAAAAGTCATCCAGACTACATTTTAAAGTTAAAAACAACTATCATGACTGGTATGCCTCACCCTATACCTCTTTCTTTTCTTTTCTTTTTTTAAACCAGTTTACTAAAAAAATGGTCATGCAGGAACAGTGAGGAGAGCACCCAGCAGGCAGAAGACGAGTGACCACTTTACATCCTGACCCACAGGTTTTACTGGTTCTTTGTTATGTACTGGCAGAGCCTGAGATTACCCAGCCTCAATCTCCTCTTTCCAAAGACAATTTTGGGACCCCCCCCCCAACCTCTGCCGACCCAGAGGAGGAAGGACCTTGTAACTCCTAAGTAAACAAAGAATAACATACATGTAAAAGCAATTCAAGTATACATTTTGGAAAAAGAGAATAGATAAGAAAAGTATATAGTCAAAAGGAGATTCAGGCGCTGACTGGAAGAGAAAGATGGTCATAGTAATAATCTTTCAGTATTTAACTTTTTAACAAGACATATTTCCTTTGACTAAATACAAATCTACACATCTGTATCTACACAGTAATTAAGCTTATACTTTTCCAAGGGGTTCCCTTGTAGCTTAGCTGGTAAAGAATCTGCCTGCAATGCAAGAGACCCAGGTTTGGTTCCTGGGTCAGGAAGGTCCCCTGGAGAAGGAATACCCACTCCAGTATTCTTGGGCTTCCCTGGTGGCTCAGACGGTAAAGAATCCGCCTGCAATGCGGGAGACCTGGGTTGGGAAGTCCCCTGGAGGAGGGTGTGGCAACCCACTCCAGTATCCTTGCCTGGAGAATCCCCAAGGACAGAGGAGCCTGGTGGGCTACAGTCCATGGGGTTGCAAACAGTCGGACACAACGGAGCAACTAAGGACACACACAGATACTTTCCCAAAGATTGTAATTGTTCACCATGAAGAGAAATCTGAAGGAGATGAACAAGGTGAGAAGAAAAAGGAACGGACTACCTCCCTATTGGTGAGCAGCGGAACACAAACACAAGCAAACATCAGGGACTGAAATTCACCTGTCAAGGTTCTAGCCCCTAGTATTACTACCTCAGAATGTGTCTTTATTTGGAGAGAGGGCTTTTAAAGAAGTACCACAGTTAAAATCAGGTCATTAAGGTGGACCTAGTCCAACGTGACTAATATGACTGGAGTCCTTATAAGATGAAATCCGGATGCAGATACGCCTAGAGGGAAGGCCGTGTGAAAACACAAGGAGAGGCGGCCAGCTGCTCTTCAAGGAGAGAGGCGTCAGGAGAGACCAACGCTGCCCAGCAGCTTCATCTCAGCCTTCCAGGCTCCAGAGTCAGAAAACACATTTCTGGTGTTTAAACCACCCAATCAGTGGTGTTTCGTTTCAGCAGCCCTAGCAAACTCATACAGCACTGTAAACGCTTAAACATCTTAGAGTCACCTTTACCTGGAGATACCATTTCCAGGCTTCTGCCCTAAGGAAACTCATACACAGGCACAGAGAAACACTGACAGATGTTTGATAGAGCTGTTTTACAATAGATAAAAAACAGGAACAGACTGTCGCTCCGTAGGAAAGTTATTTATATAATGGAATATTAAAGCTGAAATACAGCTGTAAACCAGAACTTCATACATTAACAAATATTTATCCTAAACTTAATTTCTCAAAAAAGCAATTTACCAAAAAAGACACATACAGTGTGATGCCATTCACACGACGTTTAAAAACATACAAACCAATAGAACCTAGCTTTTGGGCATAAAAACATGGTTATAAAAACATAAATGGCATACAATTTTAGGACAGGAAGGTCTGGGCAACTGAGCTGCTGCTTTATAAAGTCAAGCTGAAGAGAATCTGTGTGGATTCTGTTGTTGTTTAGTCGCTAAGTCAAGTCCAACCAGTTGCAACCCCTAGAACTGTAGCTCACCAGGCTCCTCTGTCCATGGGATTTCCCAGGCAAGAATACTGGAGTAGGTTGCCATGTCCTTCTCCAGGAGATCTTCCCGACCCAGAGATCAAACCCACGTCTCCTATACTGGCAGGCGGATTCTCTAGCGCTGAGCCACCAGGAAAGCGCATGTGTAGTCTACACAGTGGGAATTCCAACCAAAAAAGCGAAGGCATGCTGATATTAAAACTTACCACTTGAGAAAAAAGATAATTCTCCAAGAAGTTCTGTTTGTTTAGATGTGTTAACAACATAGTCTTCAAAAGAAGTTTGAGCCGCAGGTCTAAAGCTCTTCAAAGACTCTGTAGCTTTCTGTATTCTACAGACAGATATAAAATGTTTTATGTAAAAATGATTCTTTAAAAAGGAAAATTAGACTAAGTATCTGCAATGAGATTAACAAAAGGAAACTTCACTCAGCACTCGGTGAAGAGTGAAGCAGGAGGCACTGCGCACAACAGCGCATTCCGAAGCCATCGGAGCTGCAGCAGAGACGCGGGGCTGTGCTCAGTGACGCTGCTACAAAGACTGTCAGTTCAAATCGAAATACCTGACGTGGAGCTGCTTTGCCGTCTGGACAAAACAAGACTGATCCGTCTCCTTCAGCACCTCCTGAGCGTACCCCACGAGCCCACGGTTCTCCAGCAGGCCCTGGTACTCTTCCATTTGAGTCTGAAACTTGTCTAATCTTAGTTTCTTAGAAGCATCAATTGCCTTCAAAACAGATGATTTCCTCTCTTCTAGAATTTCAAAGAGCTTTTCAAAATGTGTAACGGCATCTTCTTTAGCCCGCTCTCCATTACACTATTGTAAAACAAGCAAAGCGTTAGCTCATCTGCTAGATCCAAATGTCTTTTCATTCTGCGCAACAGACCCAAATCCTGGAAGGAAGAAGACTTTGTCTGACGCCTTGAAGCTGTCAGAACAATAACTGACATCAAATGCACTTAATTAGGGATGATCAGCAACTTTTACACATAGTTTGTGATTTCATAATCATAAGCACTCATAGCAGCAGCCGACAGTACAGAGTCTTCAAGAACATTCTTAAAAGCTGACAATATATGGCACAAGTGCCCTGTACATTTCTCAGTGGCTTCTGGCCAACATTTATAATGAAAGGAAATTTTTTCCAGATTTACTTCTCTTGTTTTCTAATCCCAACAGCCAATTTTTTAAAGGGGGGATGGGAGGAGAGAAAGAAGGTGATGATATTCTGGTAGTTTTTCAGTGACATATCACATCAAATTCAGAAATATCATTATACACAGGTAAAGAGGAGACTGTTTCCAGCAAAGTATAATTATAGATAAAAAGACAGTGTGGCAATCTTCACCGAGAACAGAGACAAATTTTCTAGTACAGAAGACTCTTACTGATAACCCTACAAATACAGCTTAGGTCAAAGGTATAAAAAACATTAAATAATTTCTCCAGGATCTCAAGGAGTCAGTGCCTAAATGAATACTCAATGCCTGAATTCCTCAGTTTTCAAGCTCCTGAGTGACAAACTCAAAAATAAGCACTGGATTTCCTTATCTCAGAAGTAAAGGCAGGCCTTCCCTGGTGGTACAGTGGATTAAGAGTCCCCCTGGCATTGCAGGGGATGCGGTTTGATCCCTGGTCTAGGAAGAGTCCGTATGCCGTGGGGAAACTAAGCTCGTGCACTACAAGTACTGAAGCCTGCACGCCCTAGAGCCTGTGCTCCACAACGAGAGGAGCCCCTGCGATGGGTGGCCCCCTACACTGCGCCCAAGAGGAGCCCCCGCCCGCCGCAGCTCAACAAAGTCTGCACAGCAATCCAGACCCAGCACAGCCAAAAACACGCTTTAAAAAACAAAGGCAGATGACTGAGAAGACTAGGAAAGAGAAACTTAAAATGACAACAGACACAATCTCTGAAGACCTACGGCCTGGGTGATCATGCGCCACGTGTTAGGGGGTTACAGGAGCCTGTGAAGAGTCT
>NW_024080603.1:5040105-5058952 GCF_014754425.2 Oryx dammah | reverse complement strand
GGAAACTGTGAAGAGTCTGCCAATCAGACACAAATATGAAAAGCAAAACCCTCCCTTTTAAATCACACATAAAACCAACTGACTTAGGATGGTGAAAGCAATCAGTAAAATATTAAAAACTAAACCAATACTGGTGATGTGCTAATTCATCTAATTTTTCAATAATTTAACCCACTTTTAGAAAGTATTTGTTTTAAGACATAAGTCTCAAGCTAGTCAAAATATTTTTATATTTAATTAAAACTGTTAGGGACTTCCCCTGGTGGTCCAGTGGCTAAGACTCTGAGCGCTCAATGCTGAGGCCCTTGGTTTGATCCCTGGTGGAGGAGCTAGATCCCACATGCCACAAAAGACCCTGTGCAGCCAAATAAATAAATAAAAAATAAACATTAAAAGGAAAAACTTTTAAAGGGATCAAGAGTAAACGACCTTCAATTTATTTCAAATAAAGAAAAGAAACAGGGATCAAAGTCAGTGAAGAATATTTAGAATTTTAAAATAACCTAATTCTAACCTCTTTTGCTATATTTTTAAAATGCTATCAATCTTTCCAATTTTTTACTGAAATATAATATGCAAAGAGAAAAATGTACACATAAGTGTAAGGATCACAGAGTCTTTGTGAACACACCCATGTGACCAGCATTCAGATTAAGTAATTCTACCAGTATCCCAGATAACCTTTCCAGGCACTAACCCTCCACCTCTTCAACAGCTCCTATCCTGAACAACACAGCCTAGTTTTGCCTTTCTTAGCCTCACACAGCAAGTACTTCTTTGTGTCTGCCATCTTCCTTTCAATATTAGTTGCAAGATTTATCTACTCTGTTGCCCACAGTTGTAGATATTCATTCATCATTGCTATTTGTATTCCACTATTGATGGCCTTTTGAGTGCTTTCCATTTTGTGGCTATTACAAATAATACAGCTACAAACATCCTTTTCTTATTATTATTTTTTTTTTTTTGCAGCTAAGAACATTCTAACACATGTCTTTTGGTGAACATATGATAGGTATATATTTAAGAATATCTGGGAAATTTAAATAAACCTAGTCCTATTAACATACAATACATCTTTCAAATGCAATTTGTTAGTTTTGTAAAAAAAGAAAATAATAATTTTGAAAGCCATTATTTTCCTTACGTTGCTACTTTTGAGACATGTCTCAAAAAGAAAAAAAGATAGGTCTCAAAAGTAGCAACATAAGGAAAATAATGTTTTCATCTGTGTTTCAGTATCAGAATAATCACTACCTCTTATTAGCACTGATCACACAGCATTCCATTCCTTACATTTGTTTTCGTAGTCCCAGAAAAACAGGGGTGAAAATCTAACACAACTCTACTCCCAGCTCATAAAATAGCCTTAGGATTTTATGAATGAATAAATGAATATCTAGATGAATAAATGAAAAATATGCAAACCTCACCTCTGAAATAGAAAAGGAAAATATCACTTACCTCTGTTTCTTTCATCAACAAGTTTAGCTCAGAAATTTGACTCTTCACCTGGCTCTCCTTGCCAATAAGGTAATCAATATCCTTTGAAAGCTTCTCCTGTTAGAACATATTAGAAACACAAATAAGTAGAAAGAGAAGTGTAACACAGGGCTTGCAGAATTTTCTTAACACAGCATCCTCCTCTCTCAACTACAGTGATTACTGTTGTTAACTGGCTTTAAGCACATAGGCCCAAAGATACATGAGCAATTAGAAGTAGGCTACCTAAAAACACACAAACAAAAAGAACAAGGTAGATCACTCAAGAATTCCGAGTCTACAAACTACATTTTTGTTGTCTCCCATCATTACTCCCAGAATGATTCCTCACAAAGCGTCAAAGTAAACAGAAGAGCAGCAATCCAAATTGTGTTTTCTTCCATTAGATTTCACAACACGCTCATGAACACTGGCACGCCACACACACACCAAGAAAAGCAACAGAGACCCTTTCGAGGTAACCTTCATGGTCCATCCCAGCCTAGAATAAACAGTCATACGATATACAATGATGAAAATACAGATGTCTAAGTGACAGGTAACTTTCAGAGCTTACTGAATAACTTGTTTATAAAGCAGTCACTTTGGCACCGGCATAGTTTACCAGAGAGACAGTCACAGGTTGTGGGGGAGATCACTAGCACAGCCCACAAAACACAGTATGCCTAAAATATATTTTAAAACAATCACACCCTGAAGCATGATGGGCTAAAAAATCACGACAGACAACGTATTCTGAGTCTAAGCAAGACTAAGAAAATCCAGAGAACACCTCACAAGCTGTAGCCCTGACAGAAGATCTGGGCATTCCTGGTCACAACTGGTGACCAAGGGTTGAAAAGGGTTATTAAGAAGCAGGGCAGAGAATTAAAGATTTAGGAATGAATCTCCTTTCTATATCATCTTTTTTTTTTTTCACTTAGACCATGTTACAGGGTAAGAGAAAGTGCACAGAAATCAAAGTAACAGGTCTCGCTGGCAGGACCCACCTTTACAACTCTCTGGGACACCCAGGATCAGGCCCAGGGAGTTCCCCTGACTCAACAGAGGGACAGAGGAAAGGCCTGTGAAGTGGAGGAACAAGACTTCTGAGGAATCAGGGCAGGATGGGACCAGGAAGGAAACTGCAGGTGTTAAGGATCAGAAGAGACATTAAAATCTCGTGTCTTAATACAGCAGTTCCCAGACGAGGAAACCAAAGCTGAGCACAAACCTGACACCATAAGAAGCTGCACTAGAAACTTCCTCATGCACCCTAACCACGCTGCCACAGGCAGAGCACTGCCTCCACACCGAGCCGTGAGGCAGACAACAGCTCCTCCAGGACCCCACCCCTGTCTGGCCCACGTTAGGACCAAACCCACTGGGTGCGAGTGCTGGCACTCTTTTTAGCTACAGCAGCAAAGAAAGGAATTTGGACAATTAAACTGAACTGGACTTAGTTCTAAGTCAACAGATGGTGTTAGCAGGGCTAAACAGGCTAGAGGAGAGAGGACAGAATTCAGAAACACGGTCCACCTCCAGCGAGCTGTGACGCTGAAAGCAAGTCCACAGCCCACAGCAGCCTTTACCTGAGAGTCCTCCAAGCTCCAGTCCTCCGAGTCCCCTTAAACCTGGGCAGTCTATGCTAAGACTAGATCTGTTTTAACCAAGAATCAGTGGCCCATTTATTCATAAGCCTCCAAAAAGTATATGCAGCAGACACTGATACTAGACACTCTACCCGGGAAGCTCATCTCATCTGGGGAGCAGGTTTAAACCCCTTAGTTCTACTAAGACCCCAGCTCTCCAGGAACTGATGAGAGGCTAAATTCTCAAGGACCCCAAAGCTGCTCAAAGCTGGCTTGGTTCTCAAATGCTGGTGAGTACCAATCTCCTGAGAGCCCATGAGAACACAGATGCCCAAGCTCCTTGAAGGAGGTCAGCACTGGCCTCTGTAACTTTACCAAGGGTCCCAGGAGACTCTAAGGCCCACCAGAGTGTGTAATCGCCCCCTGCAACACTCCAGCAAGCAAAACTGAAATGATATCATAAACCTGTCACCTAGATCATGAAGCCCTCTGACGTAAAACCTAAAACCAAGTAAGAAGGACGATCTTAGGAGATCTTCTTGCTATTTTTAGCCAACTTAAATCATTTTATCCTTACTAAAAAGTGAATAAACTGAAAACTCCATAGAGTCTATTTTTTCTAAAGTCTGAAACATAAATGAGAGAAATTAACAACAGAATGCAAAGGTTAACTCAGGTGTATATTACTGCCAAAGATTAATTTCAGGTAACAGAAAAAAAACTTTTTTGGACAACTTGTGTAATATTCAACCAGTAAGAAACAAACAAAATGAAGCCAAAGTTAAAACTAGCAAACAGTGGTACTGCCACTGTGAGGCCCAAGAGAGAAACTAAGACAGGGTTTACGCCCTCACCTGAAAACAACAGAACAAACGGAACAGCTCTCGAGACACTGGACATCAAGAAACAAAAAGCAGTGCCCTCGAGGGATGGAAAACAAGATGAGCCTATGGTGAAAGTGTTAGTCGCTCAGTTGAGTCCGAGACTTTGCGACCCCATGGACTGCAGCCCACCAGGCTCCTCTGTCCATAGGATTCTGCAGGCAAGAATACTGGAGTGGGTTGCCATTTCCTTCTCCAGGGGATCCTTCCTGACCCAGGGATGGAACCTGGGTCTCCTGCATTGCAAGAGGATTCTTTACCATCAGAGCCAGAAGGGAATATGTTGGCCCCGGCTTATTGTCTGGAGAAGACTTCCCAGACCGGATGCAGACACGCAGAGAATTCAAACTAGGCTCAGGATCTCCTGTGAGAAGAGAGGATGGAGCTGAGAGTCTGGGAAAGCCAGAGGTTATAGACTGTAACACCTAAGAACAGACAGCCACAAAAAAAAGAACTCCAGAAATTTACCAAGGGCCTCTCTTCTTTATTCACAAGAGCTTTGGTCAATTCATGTGTGTAAGGAAATTGCCACAGGCTGGGGAAAATATCACCCAGAAGAATTGAAACAAACAATTTCAGACTTCCCCATCAGCCAGACGAAAAAAAAAAACACAAAACATTAAAACCCTCAAAATTCACAGGGTATTGAGAAAAGTAAACAAACAACTTTACTTTAATAGTCAGATAAAATTAGTCCCAGACCAAAGTGCTGTTCTGTCCTGCCTAACAAAGCTTAACACTAAGACCCCAAAGGAGCAAACTGTTCCCAATTAACCATACACTAGAAGAAAACCCTCAAAGAACTGTAGGAATACAAAAATAACCAGCGCTCAACAAGGTAAGCTTTGCAACACCTGGCAGCCAATCAAAAGTTGCCAGGCGTGCAAGGCAGGAGGGGAATCCAACTCAAAATGATGAGGAAAATCAGTCACAATCGAGCTACAAATGACACAGGTTGACAGAATTAGGTAAACAAAGGTGGACAATAAACAAAACCTGTAACCCACGTGCTCAAGAGGCCAGGCTGAGCATGGCAGATCCATTAAACACAAAACACGGAACTGTAGGTAGATATGCAAACTAGATACAGGCCAAAACACATGTGCATATATTGTTAACGGAGACAACAATTTAAATGGGTGGTGGATTTATAAATGAATGAATTCCTTTTGAAAAAGGAAAAAGGAATGAAACAAAAAAAACCCAAATTTAAAAGTATTAAGAGGGCCATGTATAACGTTAACAGACAGCAAGTAACTCAGGTTTAGCTAGTATCCACAGAATAGACAAGAAAGTTTATACTTATTCTACCGGCAAGCAACAAGAATCGAGCGTTTTAAAAAAGCTACTAACCACACTCAAGGTCATGGCGCTGGGCTCACACAGGGATGGATCATAAGGAAGAGTCCTTTGTCCCTCTCAGCACTCAGATTTTAGAACTAGCAGATTACAAGGACAAAGAGCTGCCTGGTCACATATACTAACAACCTAACATTAGCAGGTCATTAAGTAATGCTTCAGACTGTTAACTCATTTTAGTAAAACAGATCTGCCATGATTTTATACAGAAAAAAAGTTAAAGGTCTAAAGTTATAAAGAATCAAAATTTAGTTCTAAAACAAGCTCTACCTTTAAGGTTTTGTAGGCACTGCTCATGGTGGTTACGCGGTGATTGGAATGATTCCCACCCAACTTACAGAGATGACAGACTGGCCTCCTGCATAATTCACAGTACATGTTTATCCTCTCTGTTTCATGCTCTGGGCACATCAGAATCTATTGAATAAAGGATAAAAGTGGGATTAAGGGTCCTCATAGCTTACGTGACACTCAAAAGACGTCAGGTAATTGGATGAAGTACCAAAACACAAGGATTTGCATGATAAAATCACTAACTAAAGCCATTTAAAGTAATAAAAGTGTAAAAAGAAATAAAAGCATTTGGTCCATTGTATGAAAACTGTCTACATTAGAATTATTGTTTTTTAATTTAAGGGTTCAAATGGTCAATTAATTATGTCAATGTTATTTCCCCTAAACTTAGCACTATCAGACTTAAGTAAAATGCCTAAACAAGCTAGAAAGGTCTTCTGACCACAATGACTAGGCAATTATTCATGATTATGATCAATGTTTATAAAGTATTAAAACAAACAACTATGAGAACCTATCGCTTCATTATCCTCACAAGAAATCTGTTACTAAGGAACTTGGAACACTCATCATATAAGGTTCCAAATGTTTGCTTTTACATATTGGTTACCCACACACTGAACAAATTTAGAACTGTGCTTTCCTGATTTTAGTTTCTACCTTTTTATTTATTCCGTAAACTATCATCATAGTTAAACTGAATTTTATATAATATAGCTGTTTCCATTTGGAAGAAAAGGATTGTTTTAATCAAAAAGCTGTTCATTATTTCAAAAGATAATATTTTAAGCAGGTACAACTGGTCTGATAGCTTAGAAATATTTTTTTAAATTCTAATACAAAAAGTCCTAATACTAATCTGTAGCTCCAGGAAAAATAATGGAAAAGATTTCAAATTTTTAGGCATATCCAGGTTCCTACATTCTCAAAGCCATTACAATAGAATATAAAGCTTAGCTTCATGCAAAGAATGCAAGAACTCAAAATTACAAGTAAATATTCTATAGGATAAGAGACACCTTTTTAGAATTTTACTACAGTGAATAAAACTTGGGAGGGAAAAAACTTCTCAATATAACTTATTCATATTTCATTCTCTTATCAATCTTACATTTGTAAAGAGAACAAGACTGTAATTTATACTCAAAAATGGTCAACTTTATGAAATTAACTCCCAAAAACATACTTAATAATTATAGGTTCCTTCATGATAGAATAGTACTAGTCAATTTAATTAATATTTTAAAAGACACACCAAACACTAGGTTGAAGTCATAATTTTTTAAAAATCTATAACCTTGAGCATTTAAGCTGAGCTAAGGAATATAATAGCAAATTTTAAAGTATTTAATAAGTCTATTGCTACACTGGCATAATTTGAGAAAGAAGTCATTTCCAAAAGCATAAGCAGACTGCTCTTGTTTTAATCTACCAGTCCTACCCCATTTAATATGAAATGAGAAGTATTCAGCTCACAGTTTCAAGATAACTTTGAAGATTGCTTCTTTTTTCCATTTTTCTATGGAAATGTCTTATGCGCAGTGTCTTACGTTTAAGAACATAAATAGAATTCATACTCACACAAGTTACTAGGTTTAGGTGAATGAGAACATCAATCAAAAGAATCAATTACATGTTTTAAATCTATATAAATCAGAAAGCAGTATTAAGTGAAGATATCAAAAACACATTCTGCTTTTGAATCACATAATAGGGCAAACCACAATGCATAGAATCCTTTTTCAAAAAAAAAAAGAGTAATATTTATTTATTTATTTACCTGGAAGAATAATAAAATACATCACAATGTATCCTTATCTAGCTTCAACAAATATCCATTCAGAGACAACTTTGTTTCATCTATAACTTCATTCAAAAAGTTCCTTTGTACATTATGACAGAAACTACCCAAATACTTAAAAATGCAAATTCCACTTCCGATAGTATATAACCATTATGTCATAAGCTTCTAACTATTAGGCTGTAATTACTCTTATTTATTCATGGTACAATTTAGGTAACTAAAAATGTCAGAATGTTGCCCAACCACACCTTTTAGACAATGGCAGGCTTGTCATATTAAAGGACAAAAGCTTTTTAACTTTAACTATCTCAGTCTTAAGAGTATAGAGTATATCTGACATAACTATTCCCCCATTTCTCAGTAATCATTACAAATATTCAAGTATTCTACATCATTGTGTTTTAATAGAGTGAACAATACTACTGCCTTCTAAGCTCTGGGGATGTTTAGCAACACACTAACTCTTGCCTGGAAAATCCCATGGACGGAGAAGCCTGGTGGGCTGCAGTCCACGGAGTCACTAAGAGTTGGACATGACTGAGCAACTTCGCTTTCACTTTTCACTTTTATGCATTGGAGAAGGAAATGGCAACCCACTCCAGTGTTCTTGCCTGGAGAATCCCAGAGACAACAGAGCCTGGTGGGCTGCCATTTATGGGGTCGCACAGAGTCGGACACGACTGAAGCAACTTAGCAGCAGCAGCAGCAGCAATCCAACTATAAGGCCTTAATTTCTCCTCTCAGCTTTTAAAATTAGTTTCTTTCTGTCAGGTTCTAGACTTGATATAATTTATCTCACCATGTTAAGTCTAACACACTGACTTCATAGCAGCTTCACTCACCTTGGGTCTGAAGTTCGTAGTTGGACCCACATACTCGTGCTGCGCCTTTACGGTGCCCCAAGGGTGGTGAATTTTGAAGCATTCGTTGCAGTAGCTTGCACTGCAGTCCATGCAGCTTTTTGTGGATTCTTGAGCTGGTGGCTTACAAAGGTCACACATAATGGCTGTGGCTGCCCTGGCTGCCTGCCGATATCTTTCAACAATAGTTTCCAAAGTGAAATTTCGAAACAGACCATTGATTCCCCGCTCTCCAAGATCCACATCGTGCTCACAGCCAGGACAAGGAAAAGTGGTTGTCCTAGGGGTCAGTGAATTGCGCTTCCAGCCTGTGTAATTAACAAGCTCTCGTTTAGTTACATAGGTAGGAAAATGAATAGAATGAAAAAAAAGGAGTCATGTTTTGCAAAGATATGTATCTACATATATATTCCAAAAACATAATACTCAAAGTGGCTGCATATGAATCAGTTCGTATACTGAAAATCCCTTTTTTTAAAATGGTTTGTCCTTGGTATACAAAAGATAAGCCCAAGCTACTAAATTATGAAATCAAAGATGAAAGAAATTATTCTATAGTAAATCCCATATAAATCCCATATTAAATCAGGTATGTGGACAAAGCATACAATACTACACAGGGTCAAGACCTTTTGAAAGTACACAATTATATAAACATGGTTATTTTTATACATCATACCCAAAAGAATGTGGCTTGCATTTAAATGAAAATATCCTTAGCTGATTGATAGGAACTGAGTTTATACATAAAAGGGCAGGTGCCCTTAACCCAGGCAGGGTCCATGGATTGACTCCAGGAAGATTCAAATAGTTTAGTAAACTATTTGAAATTGCATGCAAAATTTTGTATCTATGTATCCATACATAGTTTCTGGTTAAACAATCCATAGCACAAAAAAATAAAAAGAAATTTTAAAATTTTAAAAAACAATCAAATCCATAGCTCAGATTCTCAGAAAAATACGTGACAACAAAATTGTTAAGTACCACCACAATAGAGGGTATCCCACTGTAGTATTGTTTTATCTAGAAAATTCAGTAGGCAAAATCATTAGTTAATTCAGTGCAATCTATAAGAGTGAAAAGCTTATTCATAAACCTAGAATCTAGTGACTTTAAGAGGAACCAACCATTTAATATCTTCTTATGACCTGAAAAAAAGAATCATTAAGATTGTTTAATTCAGTAATCCAAAAGATACACCAAAAATACTACAAGCAACTTTACAACACACTGAATGACCTTAAACATCACACCTTTCCTCAGTAGTATCCTGATTTTAACAAATCAAGAAACCAAGGCATGACAGTCCTTACCCACAGGTTCGCAGGAGTCTGGGGTGGTCTGTTTAACACAGGGGCATGCCTATCCTGCTTCCTCCTCTCCTGTATAAATCTAGTCCAAGCAGGTAGTCTTGGCTGCCCACAAAATAACTCCCTAAGTATAAACACAAACTGTTTTGGCTATAGCCTTCTTTCATACTACTATCCAATACCAAAAGTGAGTGGTTAAATTTAGTAAATCACATTTAGAAAATGTCTTTAAACAGCTGTATTAATATTGCCTAGGCAACATTACTGTCATCACTGAAGACTGTCTTAAAAGATGTCTGACATATCACTACACAAATCACTACAGGTAGAATTTAGTGATCAGTCCACGGTATGAGACATTTGAAGTGACTTTACAACATGCAAAACAACATTAGGCCCCCAAAGCTACTTATGCAACAAGCATGCAGCTGCATTATTTTAAATTTTAAATATCTTCAAAAAATCTAAAGACATTTTTAAACTTTTACATTTAAAAATATACCCAAGAAAGCAGTCACATAAAAATGTGAAAATTCTCTGTAAAATATATTCTTGTAATAATTCTAAAAACATGCAATATAGTATGAGATATTTCACACCACAGCAGGCACATAATAAAATAAGCAGCAGAACTATTTTTAAAACACATGCCAATGAAAATTTCATTTAGTGAAAAAACAAGCCAAATAATTCTGGAAGTGATACAGTGCAGTGGTCAAGTTTAAACAAATGGAAATTCATATTTAGTTACATGCTTCGACACATGAACTAGGTGATAAAAACTAAAATGGATAACTAATCTTAACAGTCAACGTTTTAAAAAAATGAACTATTGGTTTCATGAATTGAAGGTTGTGCTCAATTGAGTAATGGGGAAAAAACAAAAGTAAATTATGCCAGTAAAATCATGCTTTAACATGTACACTGGTGACACCCAGATTTTGACCCTCATGTTCAGAAATTTCAAAAACAAGTTTTATCCCTTTTCTGTAAACCTCTTTTAATTTGTTTTTACAATAAAAAACAAGGTGTAAGGCATCACACTGAACTTCTTAAACCAGACAAACCATTAAATCAATCTATCTTGACTATTTTTCGAAACAGATCTTAAAAGCTCTCAAAATTTTTTCATGAATACTAAAGAACTTTTGTCTGTTCTTATCTTCTACCATCGTTTTCATAAAAATAAACAATAAAATATATTTCAGGGCAATAAAGAAAACAAGAAAAATCTAAAGATATTCTAAGAAGTAAGCCAGATGGAAAAAAAAATCAAGTCAGTAGAACTAAGAATAAAACATAACAGCATCAATATTTCTCTATAACTCTGCTAATATAGTAACTATTAGCCAAGTGCGGCTATTTAAATTCTTAAAATTTAATATAAAAAGTCAATTCCTTAGTAGTACCCACATTTAAAACTGTCAAAAGCCATTTTTGGTTACCATCTTGCATGGCACAGGGTCAAGCGTTTCTATGATCATACAAAGGTCTATGGACAGTACTACCCAAACTCATGGTATAATAGTGGGTAAGTAATGACATCTTAGAAAGGTAAAGCAGCAAAATAGGCCAAGCGAGACAATTTTCCAAGTCAAACTCCATTCATGGGGTTAATGATATTTGCTAATTATCTGAACACTGTCATTTCACAGAATCAACACTTTCCCCCTATACCTTTAACTTCAAAGACAGATTAAACCAGTTAAGCATAAACCATGACACAATCGTAAAAATGAAGACTCCAAAATTATTTCAAACTGGTTTATAGCAAATCCTCCCTCAAAAGTCATCTTTCCATCACATATTCCCATTTAAACGATAAAGAATAGTAATAGAGTATTTCAAAACAAAAATTCATCACAAATCCCAGACCTATTCCAACTGCATCGTCTTCTGTCATATTCTGGCTGCAAACAACTTCCCCACAGTGACTACCTGGCCACGCAGTAGTCGGTATCTCCTCAGTTGACATCACGTTGGCTCCCTGGTGTTGTGCAACGGCCGCCGCCTAATGCACCAGCTTAATGCAGCCACATTCTGACCATCTGATGCCTATGAGTTACATTATCCCTTTGAGTATTAGATTTTCAAACTGCAAAAACTTTTTCTCGACTACCCTCTGAATCAAGTGGGTAATGAGCAATTATTTTTTTAAGCAAACTGTTCCTACCTCTCCTCCTAATTATTAAGTTTCAACACTTCAAATTCTCAGGGGCTCACTGAAGCCTGTAAGAGAATGGATGACGTGTGGCTTCTAGAAGTGGCTTAAGATTTTTAAATTGAGGCATGTAGAAGAAGGTGAGGAAAACAGAAAAGGGTAATATTTCAGATGTTTATTTTCTCCACCAAAATTTAAGGTATCACCAGCATTTTCCCTCAAAAAAAAAAAAAGTAGCCAATTTTACTTTAAAGGTCAACTGGAATCAAGAAAGAAATTATTTTAATATGATGAGTTGGCCCACCTTTCACACAAAAGCCATGTATATTATTTATTCACAAATGAGAAAGACCCAAATGTTAAAACTCAGATCCCAAGTAATTTAAAATATTAACAAAAAATACACCATATGCATAAACAAGCAAAGATTTATGGTATTAACTACCAAAATTATCAATAAAGTGAAACAAAGTGAAGTCGCTCAGTCATGTCCGACTCCTTGCGACCCCATGAACGTAGTCTACCAGGCTCCTCTGTCCTTGGGATTCTCCAGGCAAGCGTACTAGAGTGGGTTGCCATTTCCTTCTCCAGGGGATCTTCCCAACCCAGGGATCGAACCCAGGTCTCCCACACTGTAGGCAGATGCTTTACCATCTGAGCCACCAAGAAAATTATCAATACATTTAAGCAAATTAAGGTACTGGCTTATTTAACCTCCCCAAGGGAGCAATAGGGCTGTTAATTTAAGCTTTGCTCCATTAAGTAAATGTAAAGCATTTTTAAGGTAACATCTAAAAAAACAGTAACAAGGGGATGTCTTTTTCTTTAAAAATATCCCATCATGGATACATACACATGTGTGTGCATATACGACAAAATGCAAGCACTAATAATCAGAACTCCCTTTAAAAACATCAGAACTTGCTTGAAAATTTAGTCCTGTTGACCTTTAAGTCATGTCAGCCCAATTTGTTCACTTTCTACATGATTTTGAAGACTTGACCACTGATGATGATTTTTTTTAATTTATCTCTATAAAGTTATTTAATTTAAATCCAACACTATACTGCCTGCGGCCACACAAGCAATAAAGCATTTTCTACCTCTGCACCCCAAAGATCTCCGCTGTGATGCTGCGAACAATGAACAGAAAGCTGGATTTAGAATTTAATTTCAAAGAGAAGATTCACAACATGTTAACAAAAGATAAAGCAGTGACTGTGTCCTACACATAACACAAGTATTGAATTGACAGTAAAAAATGTGTGCCTCCTGGTACACAGGGCATTTATATAAAGCCACCAATGTAAAGCATTCATCGAGGTTATTTTATCACAGTTCAGAAGTAAACACTGTTGGTGCAGCAATTAAGAGCCTATACCTCGTCCTGTGGATCTGTTTCTAAACAATCACACATGTGCGTTTTCAAACAATTACTCATGCTAACCGTTGAAAATACAAAGTCAAAATAAAGTATCTTTGCTTGTTTTAGGTGACCGAAATTAGCACAGTAAATATTACTAACACTGATTGTATCTTAATGACAACAAACGGGACATGAACAAGATGGGAGAAAAATCTTGTGTGTATTTATATACACACACACATATATGACCCAAAACCAACAGTTATACAGCTCTTTTAGATTGTACAACTTAATATGCTAACGTTATCTACACAAATCTTGCTCGCCTTTCAAGGCATCCTTTTATTTTAAAATGTGTCAAATGAAACATCTGAAAGAAATACATGTGAAAGTGTAAGCCACACATCATTTTACATTTTCCAATGTGTGTGTGCACTCAGTCATGTCCGACTCTCTGCGACCCCACGGACTGTACGCCGCCAGGCTCCTCTGTCTATGGGATTTTCCAGGCAAGGATACTGGAGTGGGTTGCCATTTCCTCCTCCATTTTCCAATAGCCACATTAAAAAAGTAAAAATAAACAACTGAAGCTAATTTTAGAAATACATATTTAGTAATACAATATATTCAAAAATTATCATTTCAAAATGTAATCAATATAAAATCATTAGAGATATCTGTGTTCATTTTTTCCAAGAGTTCCAAGTGTATCCCTCCATTCAGACTAATGTGTTTCACGTGCTCAACAGCTGTATGTGGTAGTATACTGGGCGATCTGGAACGTCTGCTGCCAAGATCCCAGAGCACTACTACTCTTTCGTGAGAGAGCCGTCATATTCTGGAATCACACCCTTCTCCCAGCTAAACATTCTTATTTCCTTTAATCAGGAATTAACTTGTCCCCTGTCAGGACACAGTTCAGCTTAAAAGGGCTCTTCCTCAAGAAGAGGAAAGAACATATCTAGTAAATCTATTTTTGATCTCCTGTCCTGGAAAAAAATGCCATTATCAATGAAGATAAGCCATTATGGCATGCTCTATACAAATCTCATAGCAGACGTTTGCCACTCAACACCCATATGACAAATATTTACTGAATGGCTACCAACTGCTGAGCTAGGTAAGTTCCTGGAAACAGAAACAGTTAACTACTTTTCATTCCTATTTTATATTGATTCTATAAAAACTAACCAAGTCTTAAGATTAAAAGCCTAAATATAATAAAGAATTTCATGAAATACACATGTGAGCTCAATCTAAAGATCAGAAAAAATACTAGTATTTAACTAGAATCTCATTTAATGGACTGTGCTGAACATTAATGTACAAAAAGTGGATCTTGTTCGTCAATCAAGCCAGGGCCCCTAATTATTCTCTAAGAATCTACTAATAGATGAACTTTTATCTGGCAGAATGGTTTCAAGCTATCACCATCTTTCTGACCCTCCTCAGTACACCAGTCTCCTCTCAGGAGGAAAACATAAAAGTGATGACTTCACAAAGAGCAAAACCCTCTCCACCCTCATGCACCCTGCACCTCCCAGTTACCCAATGCTCTTTTTATGTACACACATACAACTCTTATGTGCGGAAAATATCCTCCAAGCAACTAGTGATTAGCATTTAAAGAAAAATTCATGGATTTAAAATACCATAGTACCACTCTTAGAACAAATCTCCTCTTATCCACTCTCTAATGGAACACACAGACACAAATACTGCCCAAGGAGATTCCATATCCTAGCACAGTCGAAAGTGATGACATTCTCTAACACGCAAATGAGAAAAAGATCCTTTTCTGATTTTTAAAAAAAAAAGTGTTTTGTCTTTTTTTTAACAATATTAAAAAGTTACTCCTAAATGAAAGAGAGAGAAATAGAGTGGACAAAGGATGAAACCGGAAACTTCAAAGCCCAAACTGGGCAGAGCTGAAGCCCTGAGATCTGGTGCTCATGGCCACTAGAGGACTCTCCTCGACAGGAAGGAAGTGCTGAACGTAAGGCTGTGACATTTCTATCCAAACCTTTGCCTCCCCTTGATTCTCACTGCTCATTCTAGCCCTTAATTTTCCAATGGCCTTGTTCCCAGTGATTTCAAATTCATTTTGATCTACATTAATCCTGCAATAGATGTTCAGAAGAAACAAACAGCATCCCAATAGTGTCGGATAAGACTTGAGAGTCCCAGGGACTGCAAGGAGATCAAACCAGTCCATCTTAAAGAAAATCAGTCCTGAATATTCACTGGAAGGACTGATGCTGAAACTGAAACTCCAATATTTCAGCCACCTGATGCGAAGAACTGACCCCATGGAAAAGATCCTGATGCTGGGAAAGACTGAAGGTGGAAGGAGAAGGGGATGACAGAGGATGAGATGGTTGGATGGCATCACCGACTCGACGGACATGAGTCTGAGTCAACTCCCGGGGTTGGTGATGGACAGGGAAGCCTGGCATACTGCAGTCCATGGTGTCGCAAAGAGTCGGAAACGAATGAGCAACTGAACTGAACTGAGATCTACTTCTATAAACTACTACAGAATTCCACTGTTTAGCTGATGTTCAAAATCATTATTTTAAAATCTGGACCCAAAAAATGGCTAAAGAATAAAATGTATTAGAATGATACCAAATAACATTACTCTAAAAGGCTTCTGGGACTAGGCATTACACAGTCTCATCCTTTAACTTTGCATATGTATTTACCTATTACCAAACATAGAAGAGTCCCTAGTAAGTACTTCAGTGGACCATTATTTCAACCCTCCTATAAAGGACATCACAGAGTTATAGAATACGCCCTAAAATACAGACACAGTTAACAATGGGTTTAACACAAAGCTGGTGTTCAACATCCAATATCCACTGTAAATGAATATCAAAAGACAATTAAAAGTTCATTCTGACATTTTAAAAGTTCATTTTAAGAGAGACAGAGATTCTTTTATAAGTTTTAATTTATTCACCTGGAAAGATTAACCCCCAGAATGATGAAATTTCCCTTCTACAATTATCTCTGAACATATAAACTAGCTCCATCACCCGGTTCTGCCACATACCTGGTCTGCTAACTCTGTCAATTTTATCCACGCTAGGGGAGGGAAGCCGAAGTCGAGGACTGCTCTGATTGGAGTTGTCAGACCCCACGTCATTGAACGAATCATCAAGCATCAGTAAGAGCTCCTTCACGCATTTATGACAGATGCTATGCTGACAAGGGAGAATCAGCGGGTGGGTGAACAGCTCCTTGCATGCCGGGCAAATGAGCTCTCTTTCGATATTCTTAATGGTCACCTTAAGGAGAAGCAGAAATCAGAATAAAGGGCTTTTAGTGTGTAAATACATTAACTTGCTTATACCCCGTGTATGAACACATATAGAATTACTACCGAAAAGAATGAAAGATTTTTTAAAATCTGAAGTTTCTTTTCGGGCTATGAAAGTCTATGCCGTTATTTATCCACCCCTCATCATTGCATGGCCTAGAAGTGAACGGACATGAGATGGTAAAAATATATATATATATTTGAAATATGGGAAAAATTAGCATAAAATATTTGGCATCCATAATATTTTGCCTTCAGTGAAATTCTGAAAGTAGATTAATAAAGATTAAGACTATAGCACCAAAAAAAAAAAAAGAATACAGCACTAAGAACAGGATTACTCCTATTTAGCACATTAGCTCTGTAACTGACAAGTAACAGGAGCTGGTAAAAACTGGACTAGCCATGATGTTCCTGGACCCTATTTGAAATCTACATACAAGCTGAATCATCAGCAATTTTCTACATTAAATGTGGCCATTTTCCACATGCAGAAACTGTAATGTATGTAAAATACTTGAGGTTCTCAGGCTGAATACCAAAGCAGTTATCTTGAAAGCACTTTATGAATACTAAAAGGGTAGGGAAGATTACAAAGAACCACTATAAGTGCTCTCAATGGTACAAGCTTGCAATATTTTCAATGAGAAACACTTAGGACTCATCACAACTATAAAGGTCTAACGACCTCATAACCAGCTTTCCCATCCTTTGCCTGGGCAGTTTTCCCTCCATGAATCCCAAGCTTCAGGTGCTATGAATCTGTATTTAGCATCCTTGCAATTGTAATAATTAATGGTACAACGTTAGTCAACCATTTCAACTACTGGAAACACACAGAGAATTAAAACTGAATCAATTCACTTCTTTTAGTTAAATAAAAATGTATGCAAGTCTATTCCCCTTAAAATGACACCAAGTGAGTTAATAATCCCTGACGACAGTACTTCAGCCAACGGGCTTTATCCGTGGGTCGTGCAATGCAGCGGTTCTTGCTGCATCACTCAGTAAATTATTTAGTAAAAGCCCGCATCACGTCACAGTTTTAAAAAATCTGGA
This sequence comes from Oryx dammah, assembly GCF_014754425.2. Taxonomy (NCBI): domain Eukaryota; kingdom Metazoa; phylum Chordata; class Mammalia; order Artiodactyla; family Bovidae; genus Oryx; species Oryx dammah. Next base: position 5,041,456 of record NW_024080603.1, on the reverse strand, counting down.
AGATATCCACACTTCACAATTCACATCAAAGAATACAGAACCTTCACATCCTATCTCATTTCATAAACAATTTGACATCTAATTCAAAGGGAAATATTGTCTTCAAAATCCAAAACAGATTCTCACGCCCCATTTTATGGGAGGTTTACCTCTCACTGGAAGATCTAAAATTATTTCCACTTTTCTTGTACACAGAGCAGTGTATAAGCTTTCTAATCACGATGAATATAAAGCAATTCTTAGACAAAAGAAAAACGAGTGTTCATTTTACATACATTGAAGGGAAGCAATCTGATTACGAGAAACGTGGTGTGATGGCTCCCCCAATTAAGCCATTTCCAAATAAATGAGATTCGACGGAAAACCAACAAGTTGAGAAGAACTGCACTGCACACCCGACTCCCTGAAACAAAAGCACTTGAACCCCGACAGCTGCCGGAGCAAGCCCGCCCCGCGCGGACAGGCAAAGCCGGGGAAGAGCCTGCGCTCGCGGCGACCGCAGGCTGGGCTCGCGGGGATCCGAGGAGGACTAGAGAGCCAGCCCCGCCGCGCTCCGGGACAAAGGGCGGCGGGGCCGGCGCCCGAGGCCGCGGCGGGCCCCCGACTCCTTAAGACGAATTCGGCAGTCTGAAGGCCACCGGAGAGCCCCGCCCCAACTCCCCGAGGCTCTCAGGTGGGCCACCGCCGCGCCCGAGGGGCGCCCCCTTCCGGGCCCGGGTGACCCCGAATCCGACCCTCCCCCTCCCAGGGGCAGACAGGGGGCGCCCGGGGTGGCGGAACCGGCCCGGGGCGCGGAAGGCGAAGAGGAAGCGGGGCCACCGCACGCCCGCCCCCGCTCCTCGGGAAGAGAGGCTCGCTCCCGGCTCAGGGCAGCGGGGACCGAGCGCGCGGGACCCCGGCGCGCCGCCCTCGGGGCTTAGGCAGCCGCCCGCGCCCCTACCCACCAGCGAGTCTGAGCCGTCCCCCTCCATGGCAGCCTCCCGCCGGTGTCATCAACGGCAGGACCCAGGCAGGCAGACGCGCGGCCCCGGGGAGGCTCTGGCGGGCGGGTCCCTGCGGCGGCCGCCGAGCCTCGGTTCGGAGCCGGAGGGCAAGCTGGTCAGCCGGCCCCGGCCAGCGGACCGACGCGGGCAGGAGGCGGCCAGGGCGGACTACAGCACAGGCGCGGAGAGCCGAACTCTGCTCCTGCGACGGCCCCGGGAATCGCGGCCCGCGACCTGCTGCGGCGGCGGCGGCTCCTGCGAACTGCGGCGGGGCGGGCGGCCGCGCGGAGACCCAGGCGCGGGCCGCGGAGGGCGGGGCGGGGCGGGGCGGCGGCGTCGCCCGGGCGACAGCGCCCACCGCACAAAGG
>NW_024080603.1:4987929-5039705 GCF_014754425.2 Oryx dammah | reverse complement strand
CCGCACAAAGGGGCGGGGAACCCGCGGTCGCGCGGCGGGCGGGCGTGGCCCGCGCCGGGGTCCCCGCGCTTTTCGTCGCCTCGGCCCGCTCCCCGCCGCCCCGCGCGCCCGCCCGAGCCGCGGCCGAAGCACCCTGACGGGGTCGGGAGCCTCGGAGGGGCGGAAGCGAAGGCGGGGAAGGGGCGGCGGAGGCGGAGGGCCGAGCCGGGGCGGGGCCGGGGTGGAGCTGTCCCGCGGCGCCGCAGCCGCCTGCATCCTGGGCCGCTGCTCCGCGCCATCCCTCGGCTCTGCCTCCGGACGTCCGCGCCTTCGGCAAAGCGCGCCTCGAGCATCACAGACAAGCACCAGTTCCTGACTCTAGACGGGACGGCGGGGCGAGGCCGAGCCCAGGCCTCCATCCCCGTGTTGTCGCACCGGAGCCGCGCGCGGCGGGGAGGCGACCAGGGAAAGAGCCGACTCACACCGCCCCTCCCGGGGCCGGGGGTTTCCCCGAGCGGGTCCCTGCCCCCGCCCCGCACGCCTCCTCTCCGGCCCGATGCGCAGGGCGAGCTGCACGTTCCCTAACTGCTCGCCAGGCACTCATGCTCTGCTTCTGCTTTTACACAGGGCGCGGCGCCGTCACGCACGGTACGTTCTTGCCAAGTGGCGCTTGGACACGCCGCGGGGTAGGGGGTCCCTCTCCCTGGGTACTGGCCAGGAATTAGAGGCGGCAGCCTTCCTACCCGACCTAGGGTGTGCGTCCCGTCCACGCCGCCGCTGCTCCGCGGGTCCCTGCCACCCAGCCCCGGCATGGAGGGTGCGGGGAAATGGGGACAGGTGGTCCTGAACTGCTCCCGCACCCACGCACCCGCTGGTGGGCGCGCCCAGCCAGTGGTCAGGCCCAGCTTCTCCAGCTCGAAGACTAGCTGCGCAAAATTCACCTGCTGAAGTCCAAGCGTGTTTCCTCCAGATTTCAAGACAAATCGAAAACAAATGAACCTGGGGCTGTTGAAAGCCGTCTTGTTAGATCACGCCCCTACCCTTCCAGCGAGCTAAATAATCCCATTCTCTTCTGTATAGACTGAGAAAACAGGCGCTCTAAACAAACAGCCGGGCGAGGGAACCGCAGAGCTGTAGCGCGGAATCCTGATTAGGTTTCGACCCGCTTCCCACTTTTATTTCCTATTTGGGACAAGCCTCTCGCTGTGACCAGTTCCGCCGTCTTCCCACAGCACTGTCAGCAGAGGTAGCCTCTTCTCCAGCCGACAATTAAATGACAGTGAGGCAGGGTACAATTGAGAACAGCAACGGACCACAGTAATGGTCTTTAATGGAATGCCCTGTTTACAGATAAGGTACAGAGAGGATGAACACCTCCCCGAGTAATGCCTGGTTGCGTGGCTTTACCGGCTGGAGTTGAGGCTGCTTCCTCCCCACGGGGTCTGAATCGTCCTGATCCGGGGGAACTGAGGAAAATAAATGCCTGCGTAACAGGAACCTGTATAATGTCCGACACCATGTTCTCGTATAGATTTTAAAAGGCTCAATCATTAATAAGCATCATAAATCAGTCTCTGTTTTTAATTACGGTCTTTGGGTTCAGTAATTACTCTGTCGCTCTAATGTTACACCACCCAACTTGAATAGTGCGTTAGTCCAAAACGAATCAGTTAAAGTACAGAGTAAAAGAGATTGGAAGCGTTCGTTAACATGAACTAAAGAAAAAAACTGTAGAGACAAGATTTGGCTGAAAATAAACTTGAAAGTCCTTCCATTATGCAAATCAAATGCCAGTGAGTTGCTGTTTTCCATCTTACTCTCAAAGTTCAAAAGTTACCTCAATACACTTGGTTGAGAATGAGGGAAACAGGCACCTTCAAACTTTTTTGTGATAGTGCAGATTGGTTTGGCTTATTTAAAGGGAAATTTTGCAAATCCTATCAAAAAATTTCAGTGCTTCTACTTTTAAGCAATTCCACTTCTAATAATTTTCCCACTGAAAAACTTGCGTGTGTGCACAAAAATGTGTACAAAGATCTCTGAGGGACTTTATTTGTAGAAATTAAATATCTACCATTCATAATGTACATTCACATCATGGAATACTATTTAGCACTGATGAGAAAGGACGTCTAAAATAGTGTAAAAAAAAAGAGAGAGGCATATTGTTTATGTACACAAATAAGCAAATAAAGATGTCTGCAATAGAGCACAAGAAATGCTAACAGTGTTGTGAAGAAGTTGGGGAATGAAGCAGGTGTGGAAGACACTTTCCATCCACATTGTATTGTTTGCACTTTATAATATGTGCTTGTTTTAGTTATAGAAACTTTTAAATGTAATTTAACCCATAACTGTTTTTATACTTGTGTAAACTCATCCATATACTTTTAAAAGCAAAACAGCAGTGGGCGAATATTGGTAAGGAGACAGCAAATTTGAAAACCACCAATCTAAACTACCACTCTCCCACCTACCTAGTCATTTCTCTTCCCGTGGCTGCCATGCTTGGGGTCATCTTATCACTTTCTCCCAACATCCATCCATCTCAGCCTCCCAGTTATCAAAGAGAACCAAGATCTTTCTCAGTTGCTCAACTGAAAATCCTATGGGTTTGGGGATTTTTTAAAATCCTCCTCTCTGCTTTCCCCATACCTCTCTGACAGCCTTCAAATGCTCTTGCAGAAACACAAGAGTCCAGTATTGTATGCAGGGCCTAGAACTACCATGCTGCTTCTTAGTAGGTACTGGGAAGCTTTTGAAGATGTTTAAGTAGGAATGACACAAAAGATGTGTTTCGTTTTGTTTTATAAATCATTATTCTCCCAATTTGTCCTGCATATACTATCCCTTGGTGCCTCCCCCTCAGTTTGGAGTATCCTAGCACCTTCTTTTCCAAGTTTCTTTTAAAACATGGGTCAAAATTCAACACAAGGAAGCCTATTCCACATCTGTCACCCACTCAGTCCCTTGACCTTTATACTCTTGCCTACATTATGATATCTTATGCTTGTTGGCATTGTGTAATTGCTCTTCTATCACAGGGCCGTGAGCTGTTTCGAATCTGTTTCATGAAGTCCAAAAGGACAATTTCTCCTCCTTCACCTGCTAACAACCACCACTCCCAAAACACACACACACACACACACACACACACATTATTCAGGTCTGGTAAAATAGAGGCCCCCAAAATGTTCATGAGCTCACACTTAAAATATAAACCTGATACACTTTAGGCTATAGAGTATTCATTAAATTAACCAGCTCTCTTTCCACACTGATTCCTAATACCCAACAAGAGACTAAATTCCAGCGTGACTCAGGTCCTAATGGCTACGGTGCGTATCTCAGTCAGTGCCATGAGGCACCACTGGTTCTTCATCTGTTCAGTCTGAGGTCAAACAGCCAGAGTACCATTCTGTGAGTATATCCTGAGCAAGAATGAGCAACCAGGTGACATGGCCAGCATGCTCCTAAACCTTGCCCCCTGTCTGGAAACAATCTGGGTTTTCAATTAAAAGAGCACTGGACTCAGGTGGTGAGGAAGGTGGCAATGAAGTCAGCCATCCCAGTTGACTGGCACGTGCACTGTCTGTGCTGCTGGGTACCAGGAAGTTACAGGTAAAGGGGCAATAAATGACATTTACCAGTTATTGACCTAAGTCTCTGGCAGGCCAAGCTCACCTGCCATAAAGAGTTTCTATGGGAACAACCTCAGAGGAGAGGAGTCCAGCCAGCCAGGAAGTTCAGATTTCCCTTGGTGGGCCAACTCCTGCTCACCTTTCAAGCTACAGATCTTGTCTCCATCCTCATGAGTCTAGTTCTCACTGATCAGTTGCCCTTATTCTGAGCTGCTGGAGCACTCCCCTGACCGCTCAGTTTAACACAATTATATGCTCTTATTCCATACACTCATGTTTGATGTTTTTATAAATGTTATCTCCCCATCCATTTCAAGCTTTTGTTTGTTTAAAAGAAAATCCAGGAGGCGTTCATTGGCTAACTGTTAGCACCAGACCAATAATTTCAGAGTTGGTAGGAGGTACACAGCGCTGCCCTGGTAGACCTGTTCCCATTAATGACAGGAGTGTATTGGCTGCGTAACTGGTAGACAACGGGGTCCTTTAGCCAACTTAGGGTGAACATCAGTAATAACTTTAGAGGCTGTTAGCAGGTCCCTATAACTGCGTCTCACTATTCCTATACTTAGGGTTTCCAGTTTTAGCAAATAAAAACATAGGACACCCTGATAAATCTGAATTTCACATACATAATGAACTTTTTTTAGTATATCTCAAATATTGAATGGGATATACTTAGATTAAAAAATTGGTTGTTTACCTGAAATTCAAATTTAACTCTACATCTGGCATTTTATCTGGCACCTCTATCTTCCATTGTTAATGATCATAATTTGCATATAAGGTGTCTCAAGACCAAAACCTATTGTCAAAGTAAGTAGATGTAATTGCTTTACTTATTGAAGGCCTACTAGGTGCTAATAACTGCATTAGGAACTTTGCACAAAAGATTCATTTAATCCTTGCGATAACCCTGTGAAATAGGTCAACTTCCCTTCAGAGGGGACATGTAACAATGACAACTTCTCTCCAGCTTTATCCAGAGATTAAGTAATACCGTCAAGGACACATGCCTACATACCAAGAGCTAAGATTCAAACCTGAGGCTCACTCCAGCCTCCCTACTTTAGCACTGCCCACAGGTAAGCAACTAACATGTAATTTACAATTTCTTAGAAAATGTGATTAAACATTATTTGACAAAGTCATTTACAGAAAGTTTTTCCCTCCCAAATTATCTTTGAGCAATATAGTAAAAACATCAGAGGAAAATTCTAATATTTACAAAATTCGCTGTTTTCAAGTGATATTGCTAACACCTACATCTTCTCTTTGCATTCCCTCCTCCCCACAAACACACACTTTACCCAATCCCAAGATATAAAAAAATATTTCAAAGAACACTTTGCAGTGGATACAACCTTAGTATTATCACCCAGTTTAGATTCAGTTGTGTAAGCAACTATCTATTGAGTCTTCAGAAACAGATCATTTGGTGGTATTTTTGTTTTAGTCCCAGGAGATGTTTAAGACTTCACATTATTCTAGATTTGAGGGTTTTCTAAACGTACTTCTTTCAGTGTCTAAGCATCTTGTTTGAAAGCAAATTTTGTGTTTATAAAAGTTCTTCAATTCTTTGTGCGACAAAGATATTCAAACTTAAAAGTAATAATTCACCAAGTAATGGATTCATCACTGTTTCTCTATTAAAATTAAATGTAAGCTTTCCAAAGCCTCTTTATTTTGCTCAAACTATCATACGCTGGATGTGCCCTAACAGTAACTATTGAACTATAGGAAATAAGTGCTTTCTGGCTATGAATACGTAAATATAAATATATTTAAACTCTAAATAAAGATGTGCACTAAATATAAATTCTTCTAGGTTTCCTGTCATCAAGGTTTCATTATATGATTCTAGAAAAGTATGCAATGATGTGGAAAAAATAAATGTGTGAAGATGATAGCAAATTAATAAGATACATCTTTCTAAAGACCAAAACAGTTTGAAAACACTGCATTGTGTAATGCTAGATTTTGATCACAGATTTGGAAAGCTCTCTTTTAGTCCAAAGAGATGAGTTACAGAAGAAAAACAAAACAAAACCAACGATTGGGAGAAAATATTTGCAAATGATCTGACCAACAAATTTTAGTCTCCAAAATTTACAAATAGCTCATGACACTTAACAGCATCAAAACAAACAACCCAGTCAACAAATGGGCAGAAGACCAAACAGACGTTTCTCCAAAGAAGACATACATATGGCCAAGAAGCACAGGAAAAGGTGTTCAACATTGCTCATTATTAGAGAAATGCAAATCAAAACTACAATGAGATATCAGTTCAGATCAACCAGAATGGTTATTATAAAAAAAATCCACAAACAATAAGATTGGAGAGGGTGTGGAGAGAAAGGAACTCATTTACACTGTTGGTGGGAATGTAAATTGGCACAGCCACAATGGAAAACTGTATGGAGGTTCCTTAAAAAACTAAAAATAGACCTACCATATGACCCACTCCTGGGCACATATCCAGAGAAAAACGTGATCTGAGAGGATACCTGCACGCAGCATTGTTTAACAAGAGCCAGGACATGGAAGCAGCCGGAGTGCTCACAGGCTGACAGGGGAATGGCCAAGAAAGGTGTGGGACCTGTCTCAACGGAGTATTACCCAGTCGTTAAAAAGAATAAAATAATGCCATTTGCAGCAACATGAATGGACCTAGAGACTGTCACACTGAGTGGAGTAAGTCAGACAGAGAAGGAGAAATATCGTATAACAGCCCTTATTTGTGGACTCTAAGAAGATCCCATAGAAGTGAACTTACAAAACAGAAAGAGACTCACAGACTCAGAGAAGGAACTTGTGGCTTCTGGGTGAGGCAGGCCAGCGGGCTGTACAGGGGAAGGATGGGGGGAAGGGATAGTTAAGGAGTTTGGGATGGACATCTACATATTGCTGCTGCTGCTGCTAAGTCGCTTCAGTCGTGTCCAACTCTGTGTGACCCCATAGATGGCAGCCCACCAGGCTCCCCCGTCCCTGGGATTCTCCAGGCAAGAGCACTGGAGTAGGTTGCCATTTCCTGTTCCAATGCATGAAAGTGAAAGGTGAAAGTGAAGTTGCTCAGTTGTGTCCAACTCTTAGCAACCCCATGGACTGCAGCCTACCAGGCTCCTCCATCCATGGGATTTTCCAGGCAAGAGTACTGGAGTGGGGTGCCATCGCCTTCTCCGCATCTACACACGGCTATATTTAAAATGGATAACCAACGAAGTCCTACTGTACAGCACATGGAACTCTGCTCAATGTCATTGGCAGCCTGGAAGGGAAGGGAGTTTGGGGGAGAATAGCTCAAGTGTATGTATGACAGTCCCTATGCTGTTCAGCTGAAACTAACAACATTGTTAATCGGCTAGGCCCCAACACAAAATAGGAAGTTTGGGGGAAAAAAAAAAACAACGCAAACTTCAGAAAGTGGCTTCCAGAAATGGTACAAATTTCTGTGATAGTGAAATATAAGGTGTCCATTTACATTGATTTTTAAACCTCTTGAGAATAATCATAGGTATCACCCTTACTCATAGAGTATTGTTGGATGAACTGAAAGACCACAGTGGTAGAGATCACTGTGTACTTTAAATATTAAAGTAATCGTCACAGTAGAGTCAGTAAGCTGATCAAGCTCATCATGTGGGTTTTATGTTACCCTGAGATGAAAGGCTCACCTCCCACATTCAAAGAACACAGCAGCAGCCTAATTTAATTTGAAGTAGACACGAAGCAAACTGCTGCCACTGGGAAACGCAGTGGCTTGGAGGTGGGAGTGAAGATCCACCTTTGACTTTGTAAAGTTTTTGGTAAAGTTTGAATATTTTGCAATGACCATATATTAAATGTTTTAAAATTTAAAGCCATCAGAGAAAAGTGAAAAAAATTATGATGATGGTCAACCCACTGGTCCCAACTTTGAAGGAAGGGGAGGAAAGGGGAGGGGCAGGGAGACAAGAGCCTCACCTCTTTCGTTTTAAACTTCACAAACCTGGTGTAATTAGATCCATTTCATATTATTCTTTACATTACCAACTTGAGCTACAAGGTGGAACCTAACTTCTCAGAGGAAAAGAAAGCAAGTCAAACCTCAAAGATCTTTTAGTCCATGGCTAATGCTCAGTAAGGTATTCAGTGTTCAAATCCTGTATAATCACATATATGAGGAGGGTAACTGGGAGGAGCAGAGTTATAAGGAAAGAAGGCAAAGAAGAAGCTTGAGTTGTAATGGTTAAGAGGCTACTCCTGACCCCTCACTCCACCAGATAAAAGGCAGAGACCCTACTGTGAGAGCCCACTTTCCCACCCCAGAGATTTCACGGACACACCTGCCCCTCTGACTCTGGAAGTCAGCTGAGCTCACGCCCCCGCTGCAGCTGCAGGCCCATTACTAAAGAGGGTCCACCTAGTGGAGAGTGAGGCAGAGAAATTCAGTGGATAAAGCCAGAAGGTTCTGAGTTGTGTTTTTTCACTACAGTGAGCATACTGTGAAACACAATGCTAATTGCAAGAGGTTAGTTTTCTTCACCTGACTTTATTATAAGACGTTTTAAGGGTTCATTAATGATTCCCATTAGTGTTCATGAGAAGTTCACCTGCCTGGGATGTCAACTTGCAGATCCCTGGATCCTACCTCAAAACTATTCTCTCCTAATATCAAGTGTTGCCTGCTTACTGAAAGACAGTATTAGCCAAGGAATACAATTCCAGCTAACTCTGAAGAATACCTGAGCACCAGGGGCCTAAACTGACCTCTCAGTCATTCTGCTCCTGATCCCATCTAGGGTGGGCCATTGACTTTGTAACCAACAAAAGGCATCCTCCTGCCCCATTTGGTTCCTGGGCAACCAGGGTCCTGCTGTGTGCTTTAGACAGGCCAGGCTCGCCCCCTGGAAGCCAGCCTCCTCGATCAGCACTTCCTTCTGAACTTCTCTCCCCAGGGTCAATCCTCCAGAGGGTGGCGAGGGTTGTGGTAGGCACTCCAGACCGGGGGTGGGGAAGGGAGGTGCTTGTGGCCAAGGGGAAGCTCTTTGGGGCGACAAAGAGCTTGGAGATGCTGGCCAGAATGTCCCTACGCGTGTGCTGGAGGCCCCTCGAAGTGTAGGATGGAGCCTCCGGACACGAAAGTCGAACCGGTGTCCTCCGTTTCTGCTTCTGGTCCGAGGTGTAAATGGCAGGGATGGCCTGAAACACTGACTCTACTAAAGAAAAGTGAATAAGCATTCTGTTTTGGGTGCGTGTATTCCCTGTTTGCACAACAAGAGAGGGAATTCAGGAGGCCCACAGTTAGCCCGGGACCCTTTGGTCGCGGGAGGTGGGGTGGGGGACGTTAACGTGTTCCCCAGCCGTGGGACTGTCTGGCCTGAAGCACCTGCGTTGCTGGGGTTGGTGAGATATGAGACTCATGTTCCAGGGGCTCACAGCACAGCTGCAGATCATGCTTCTTTTCATGATGACCTTGCGCAGGGCATCCTTTTCTCATCTGTGCCATAACCTTTTCTCGAAACTCCAGCTGCAGAAGACCGTTTCTCGCTTTCTAGGCACAGACGAATCCCGGCGGACCGCGGGACTTCCACATTTCCCAGTTCTTCCCGCCTGTAAACCACATAGGAGCCTCTCCAGGCACTTTCTCAGATGTAGCTCGCAAGGCAGACTCCCGCAAGGCTTTCCGCTTCAGCGAGGCGCCACTCCGCCCGGCTGAGGGCGGGGTCACCAGGCGCCACCGACTGCGCCAGCCTGGGTTTCCAAAGGACTCCGAAAGGAACAGGTGCCTGGCTGAAACCCGGCGCCTTCGCATCTCCCGCTCCCCTCCAAAGGAAGGATGCCTGAAATGTTCCGGGCCTGGGACAACGGCCGAGGACCCGAAAACACCAGGGCTGGGCGAACCGGGGTTCTGCCCCTACTTATCCGCCGTGTAAGGTCGGACTGCGTGAACCCGATCCCACCCTCATAGCCTATCCACCTTCTGGTCCTGCGTTCCCTCCGCGCTCTGCGCCTGGACAGACCAGGTCAACCACACGATGTCAACCACGCTTAGGAGCCCTGGGCGCGTCGAGGAGCGCCCCCTGGCCAAGGCCCGGCCCTCCTCCCCATCTTCGCAGGCTGAGCCCTTGCCCCTCTCGGTCCCCAGAGCCCCCGCCGTCACCCAGCTGGCCAAGTCTTTTTTGGCTCATTTCAGAGATGCCGCGCTATTAATGGGGGTGAAGAGGGTGGGAGGTCAGATGTCTGCTTTGCTTTCAGCGGCGGCTGGGCGTCCTGGCTGAGAACACGGACCTGTGACTCCAGTCCCGCCCTCCCCGGGGGCTGCCAGGGCCCGGGACACCTGCAGCCACAGGCCAAGTAGTGCCCGGAGTCGGGGGCTGGGGTGGGGTTGGGGGCGGAACCCAGGCCGCAGCTCCGCGCGCCCCTGCACTTACCTTGCCTCTGGCTAATAATTCCATGATGTAGCCAAATTCACTAATCTCCCCCGACTCAGACATGGTTAAGATCCTTCGCAAACTCTGGAGGAAGGAGGCAGGTGCACCGAATTTGTCCTTTTTCTCTCTTTTCTCTGTTTTTAGCCTGAGTTTTGCCAAGCGCCCCACCAGGATGCTGTTAACGAGGAAAAATGAGAACGCGAGGGGGAAAAGCAAAATGCAGAGTTGGGTGGGAGGAAGGCCATGGAGGGCTCCTGGGCAGCCACGACTCTTAGCTCAGGACAGGGCGATGTAACGGAACAAACGAGGGCGGCGGCGGCGACCGTGAAATCCACACCAGGCGGAGCCCGGCTCGGAGGCCCCGCCTCCTCGGGGGTCGCGGCCCGCGCCTCCCGCCAGGGGGTCAGACGGCCGCGGAGACAAACACCGACACAAAAGCGTGTCTGCTCCCGGCGTGGCGCCGACCCAGCCCCGACACCCACTGGCTGGTTAAAGCTGTCCTTTATCTGATGCCTGAGACGGTGGCCGTCCGGAGCTCTTCCTGCAAGGCCCGGGAAAAATCCCCATCCCACTGTCTGGAGGTGTGAGGGCAGAGAGAATGAATGCAGAGCAGCCACAACAAAGGATCTGGCTGACAGCGCCGGAAAAAAAAGAATAAGTGAGGGCCCAGGAAATGGCAACGCCGCATCTCAAGTCAGCCTTCCTGAAATCCGATAGGTAACAAAGACCAAGCCAGCGCTCCTGAGATGAGAACAAACACCAGGGATTGTATTTTAAACACACAAAGTGTGTAAGGTCGATTATATCTCTATATCCTCTTGATACTCAACTTTCTTTTAATTAAAAAAAAAAAAAAGACGATTCTGGCCATCAAGGTGTGCTTCCTGGATAAAAATTCTCACCCTTTAGCTACTACTAACTCACTTTCCAATTATTTTCATTTCATGGAGTTAAACATTAAGTGCTGTGCTTCTCACATTTTATACTTCTCTTTTAAAATAGCAGCTCCCCTAGCAGGCTGCAGCTGAAACTGGCCTCTTAGGCTTCTCTCTGCTTCACTCAAACCTGACAATCTTTGCTTCTCTTGAGAAGAAAACTTGGCTGAACAAAGTCAGGTCTACTCTATTCCTGCACTATATGCAGACTCTTTATCTTTCTTGAAAAGGAGAAAAGTGATAAGAGCATGAACTTTTCTCTTTAAAAAAAAAAAACACCTTTCTTCTCTGGCCCAGAAATCCAAAAGTATATAATGATTTCTCTTTTCCCTACATACTTCTCCATAAAGCTCTAACAACGTTGCCCCTTTCTTCCACCAGAACGTTGCTCCTTCTTCAGTGAGTTACTTCCCTCTCCGCCTTTTTGTTGGTGGTGTTACTGTCCTCTCTGAGTTGCTGCTGATCCCCTCTTACAGCAAGCAGCAAAAGTTAATGTGCTGGGGGTTCACAGTGAGGGCTCAGTAGAAACTGAGAAACAAGCATATGTCTTGCAGATAAGCTTCTTGTCCTTCTCAGGTTCTGTAGAACCTTGGTATGTCCTTTGCTTCCATAAGAAAAGCTAGGTACAGAATTCAAGTAAGATCTGTAGCATTCATGGAGAAGGCAATGGCACCCCACTCCAGTACTCTTGCCTGGAAAATCCCATGGATGGAGGAGCCTGGTAGGCTGCAGTCCATGGGGTTGCTAAGAGTCGGACATGACTGAGCAACTCCACTTTCACGCATTGGAGAAGGAAATGGCAACCCACTCCAGTGTTCTTGCCTGGAGAATCCCAGGGACGGTGAGCCTGGTGGGCTGCCATCTATGGGACCTCACAGAGTCGGACACGACTGAAGCGACTTAGCAGCAGCAGCAGCAGCAGCAGCTATAGCATTCATGAATGGATTCCTCCAATACTTGATGCTAAGTTGCTTCAGTCATGTCGGACTCTTTGCGACCCTATGGATGGTAGCCTGCCAGGCTCCTCTGTCCATGGGATTTTCCAAACAAGAATACTGGAGTGGGTTGCCATTTCCTTCTACACCGATATTTGACAGATTGCCAGAAAGAGGTATTGCTTTAAAAGAGAAAGTGTTTTCACACCCAGAAATAATAAAAATCACAAACAACTAGTCTTGTGTCTGCATGGCACACAGGAAGGAGGAAGGAAGAGACAAAAAGAAGTCTGACGCCTCCCTTTAGAAAGCTTTCTCCAAAACCCCATCCAAAGACCTCCGCTTACATCTCCCTTGTGAGGACTGGGACATATGTCTTTATCCCTAGCCACAAGGAAGGCTGAGAAGGTGATTCTTTTACTCTGGGAACATTGCCACTCTAAACAAAATCCAGGGTTCATTAGTGAGGAAGAACAGATACTGAGTAGGAAACTGTCAGTTTTGCCTACCCCTGGGGTAAATCCACTCAGTTTCCCGAGTTTCAACTTTCTCTTTTGTAAAATGACTGATGTTGAACTAAACGGTCTCTAACCTACCTCTTCATGGTCTTAGTGCTAATAATATCTCCCATTTAAGGATCCCTTTGCCACCTGGCAGCACTAGCTGCTCCTCTTTTCCCCGAAAAAAACTGCTATTATAAAAGATCTGTCCAGCCAATCACTTGCTACTAGGAAATACTTCAGGCACAATATGCTTAACAGTTGCCTGAATTTCTCCTGCAAGACCAAGATGGGGCTGGGGGCAAGGGTCTTAGAATCAGCTGCTGTAGAGGCAGGGGAGTGAAACTGCCCATGAGAGTCTAGATAGGTGTCCACAAGGTGAACACTGAGCATTTATGTATTCAGAGGCCTGGTGGTATTTACCACTCTTTATTTAGTCAGTGTGTGAACAGCACTATGGAGCATTAAGAACTTTTCAAAGACGTGCTGTGTGCTTAGTCTCTCAGTCGTGTCTGACTCTGTGTGACCCCATGGACTGTAGCCCACCAGGCTCCTCTGTCTTTGGGGATTCTTCAGGCAAGAATACTGGAGTGGGTTGCCATGCCCTCCTCCAGGGGATCTTCCCAACCCAGGGACTGAACCCAGGTCTCCTGCACTGCAGGCGGATTCGTTACCATCTGAGCCACCAGGGAAGCCCTTTCAAAGATGAGGGGCATACAAAATGAAAACAGCATTAACACTTCCCGATGTTCTCTGTACAGACTTCTAAGACACAGGGTCAGGCACCCAACAAAACTTGCTTTATTATTTCTCTTACTTCTAAGAAGACAGTAAGATTAGTATACAAAGTAATACCTAACTTCATTCCCCAGAGAAACCAAAATTAAGAAAAAACAATTCACATTTCTCGAAAATAATAAAGGTAACAAGGCAGGTGCTGCTTCACCTAAAAGGAAGTTATTTAATACAGGGATTACATGATGTGTGAATTTTTCACACTGAGAAGTCTAGCAATATCCAAGAGTCCCTCGCTGTGGGAAATCTAATTGCCAGTTTCCATCTAATGGACGTAACTTTTCACTATAACGGCTTGACTGCCATGTGGATTACTGAAATAACTGTAACCTATAGAGAGCCACGGGCTTCCCAGGTGGCACTAGTAGTAAAGAACCTGCCTGCCAATTCAGGAGACATAAGAGACACCAGTTTCGTCCTTAGGTTGGGAAGATGCCCTGGAGCCGGGCTTGGTAACCCACTCCAGTATTCTTGCCTGGATAACCCTGAAGCAACTTAGCACGTGTAGAGAGCCACAACTTTTAGCTTCGTTTTCACCCAAGACACCCTAGTTTCTCTTCCTTGTAGTACACAACATAATACAATAGTTTTAACAAATACCCATTCCAATTTTTTTATGGCTGTGGACACAAATAAATAATTGTACAAGTTTAGAAGTTGAAATCTATGATGATGAATGTTTAGTAGTTTAAGACTTAGAGACTGGAATTAGGGATATAAAAATACCTTGGCTTTAATAAACTTGCGTATTTACTTCAGCAGTCTTTGAGTACAAACATATTATAAAATATAGCTTTCTGACACAAATGCATCGAGCACCTATACCCAGAAAGGTCATTTAAAAAACAATTTTTAACAGCTTTATGGAGGTATAGTTTACACACCATAAAACCCACCAATTATAAGGGTATAATTTAGTAACTTTTATTAAATTATGGAGTTATTCAGGTATCTCATAATCTATTTCTAAAACATAGGAATAGCTCTCCCATTTATTGAGATTTTCTCTAATTTCTCTAGCTGTGCTCTATAGCTGTTAGTGTTCAGATATATTGCACTGCTTTTGTTAAATGCATTGCAAAGTATCTTATTATTGTGAAAAATTGATTTCTTAATTTCATTTGGGGTTGTTTATTGTTTGTACATAGAAATGCAACTAATAATTGCATGGTAGACTGTATTTTGCAATATTGTAAAATTCATTAATTCATAATTAGAAAAAGTTTTACTTTTTCCTTTCCAATTTTTATACCTTGATTTTTCTTGCCTTATCACTCTAGTTAGAACCTCTATTATAATACTGAATAAAAGTGGCAAGAGTCGACATCCCTGCCAATTCCTAATGGTAGGGGAGAAGCACTCTATCTTAACCATAAATATTGGTTTAGCTACATTCCATAAATTTTAGTACACTGTGGGTTTGTTTTACTCATTTAGAAACAATCTTGGATTTCCCTGGTGGTCAGTGGTTAAGAATTTGCTTGCCAAGGCAGGGGACATGGGTTTCATCCCTGGTCTGGAAGATCCCACATGCCGTGGGGCACTAAGCCTGTGTGCCACAACCGCTGAAGCCCCCTCACCCTAGAGCCCTGCTCCCCAAGAAGAGGGAGCACCCCGCTGAGAGGCCTGGGCACCGCAGCAAAGGGTCGCCCGTCACCAAGACTAGAGAAAGCCTGTGCACAGCAAAGAACACCCAGCACAAGCAAAAGTAAAAATATATACATGTTTTTAGAGAAATGTTTTTTAATTTCCCCATTTCACAGGCTATTTAGAAATATATTGCTTAATTTCCAAATTATTCCAAATTTCTAAATAATTTAGATTTCTCATTATTTCTTTGTTGATTTCTCATCTAATTTGAACAAAAATCATTTTAAAAAATGATTTCAGTGTTTCTTTAAATACAGTAAGGCTGTGGAGAAATTGGAAACCTCGTTCATAGCTGGTGGAAGTACAAAATGATGCAGTAAGAAACAGTTCAGTGGTCCCTCGAAAAGTTAAACATAAAATTACCAGCAATTCCACCTCTCAGAAGAACTGAAAGCAGGACTCAGGAGATACTTGCTTGCACACAAGTATTCACTGCTGCATTTTTCACAGTAACCAAAAGATATAAACAAGCCAAATGTTGATCAACATATGACTGGATAAACCAAATATAGTATAATAGATACATATAATGGAACCTAACAGAAGCAGAAAATATTAAGAAGAGGTGGCAAGAATACACAGAAGAACTGTACAAAAAAGATCTTCACGACCCAGATAATCACGATTATGTTATCACTCATCTAGAGCCAGACATCCTGGAATGTGAAGTCAAGTGGGCCTTAGAAAGCATCACTATGAACAAAGCTAGTGGAGGTGATGGAATTCCAGTAGAGCTATTTCAAATCCTGAAACATGATGCTGTGAAAGTGCTGCACTCAATATGCCAGCAAATTGGGAAAACTCAGCAGTGGCCACAGGACTGGAAAAGGTCAGTTTTCATTCCAATCCCAAAGAAAGGCAATGCCAAAGAATGCTCAAACTACTGCACAATTGCACTCATCTCACACGCTAGTAAAGTAATGCTCAGAATTCTCCAAGCCAGGCTTCAGTAATACGTGAACCGTGAACTCACTGATGTTCAAGCTGGTTTTAGAAAAGGCAGAGGAACCAGAGATCAAATTGCCAACATCTGCTGGATCATAGAAAAAGCAAGAGAGTTCCAGAAAAACATCTATTTCTGCTTTATTGACTATGCCAAAGCCTTTGACTATGTGGATCACAACAAACTGTGGAAAATTCTGAAAGAGATGGGAATACCAGACCACCTGATCTGCCTCTTGAGAAATCTGTATGCAGGCCAGGAAGCAACAGTTAGAACTGGACATGGAACAACAGACTTATTCCAAATAGGAAAAGGACTACGTCAAGGCTGTATATTGTCACCCTGCTTATTTAATGTATATGCAGAGTACATCATGAGAAACGCTGGGCTGGAAGAAACACAAGCTGGAATCAAGATTGCTGGGAGAAATATCAATAACCTCAGATATGCAGATGACACCACCCTTATGGCAGAAAGTGAAGAGGAACTAAAAAGCCTCTTGATGAAAGTGAAAGAGGAGAGTGAAAAGTTGGCTTAAAGCTCAACATTCAGAAAACGAAGATCATGGCCTCTGGTCCCATCACTTCATGGGAAATAGATGGGGAAACAGTGGAAACAGTGTCAGACTTTATTTTTTTGGCTCCAAAATCACTGCAGATGGTGACTGCAGCCATGAAATTAAAAGACGCTTACTCCTTGGAAGAAAAGTTATGACCAACCTAGATAGCATATTCAAAAGCAGAGACATTACTTTGCTAAGGTCCATCTAGTCAAGGCCATGGCTTTTCCTGAGGTCATGTATGGATGTGAGAGTTGGACTGTGAAGAAGGCTGAGTGCCGAAGAATTGATGCTTTTGAACTGTGGTGTTGGAGAAGACTCTTGAGAGTCCCTTGGACTGCAAGGAGATCCAACCAGTCCATTCTGAAGGAGATCAGCCCTGGGATTTCTTTGGAAGGAATGATGCTAAAGCTGAAGCTCCAGTACTTTGGCCACCTCATGCGAAGAGTTGACTCATTGGAAAAGACTCTGATGCTGGAAGGGATTGGGGGCAGGAGGAGAAGGGGATGACCGAGGATGAGATGGCTGGATGGCATCATGGACTCGATGGACACGAATCTGAGTGAACTCCGGGAGACGGTGATGGACAGGGAGGCCTGGCGTGCTGCGATTCATGGGGTCACAAAGAGTCGGACACGACTGAGCGACTGAACTGAACTGAAGTGATAACATGGAAGGAACTTCTGATATATGTTTACAATATGGATGGACCTTAAAGACATTAGGCTAAGTGAAATAAGCTCGACACAGAAGGACAAATACTGTGTAATTTCAGTTATATAAAATGTCTACAATAAACAAATTCATAGGAACAGAAAGTAGATTACATGGGCTGGAGGGCATGGGGAATGGAGAATTATCATTTAATGGGTCCAGAGACTATGCTGGGGATGGTGAAAATTGGGGTACAGATAATGGTGATGGTTGTACAACAGTATGAATACAAATAATGCCAATGAATTACACACTTAGAATAGTTTTGAAAAATTAGGCACTTGGCCCTTGGGTTGCAGTTTACTGTTTCCTAAAATATTATGTTTGGGGAAATAGTCCATGTATGCTTAAAAGGCAAGTGCATTCTGCTGTTGGGTAGAGAATTCCATGTCTCAGATCTTTGTTCTTCCTCTGTTCCTCCTTTACTGTATTCTTTTGTGTTTAATATTTTTTTAATAAACCTATTTCATTCTTCTGTTGATTTTTAACAATTCCTACTTCTTAACAGTTACTTTGAGAGTTATGATATAAACATTACCTGTCACAATCTACTTTAGGTTAATAGTGACTTAATACCAGTAAAATATAGCAGCTTAAGAAGGTAGTTCCCATTCTCCCCCCTCAATTGCCATATATATTATGTATGTGTAACACCTATGTATGTTATAAACCCAAGAATATATTCTTATAATTAGCAACTTTACACAATCTAACATTGCAGTCTAAGACTGCAAAAGAAATTGAGTTTAAAAACATATGCACACAGTTTATTTACTCACGATTTATCATTTCTGGTACTCATCATTTTCTGCTATATGTAGTCATTTCCTTTCATTCTGTAAAACTCCTTTAGTATATGTGCAAGACAGTGTGATAGCAATGAATTTCTTCAATCATTTAATCTGTAAATCCAAAATAATCACAATAAAAGTACTCTCAGGATTTTCCAGGAATTTGCCAAGTTAATTATAAAATTAATTCAAAAGAGAAACACACAAGATTTTAGTCAAGACAATTTATAAAAGAGCAATGCTGTAGCAAATACAAAAATGAAGCCACAATAATTAGAACAACTGGTATAAGAATAGTAAGTAGATCAATAAGACAGAATAGATTAAAACTTGATTAAATCTAGATTAAAACTTGTGATTAGATTTTACATGATTTATATTTATTTTCTAAGTAATGCAGGTGATACTTCAAATCAGTGATGAAAGGGTGGAGAGCAAGGTGATGGAATAGGAGGATGCAGAACTCACCTGCCCCTGTGGACACATCAAAAATACAATTACATGTGGAACAATTCACACTGAAACTAACTGGAGACTGGCAAGAAGACCGCCATACAACCAAGGCGGTACGAAAGATACATGCAACAGAAACAGGTGGGAAAGGGAGGGAAACAGTCAGGTTGGGACCTGCGGTCCTGGGAGAGTGTCAGAGGCAAACAGGGATTGCATGGGTGAAGATTCACCCTGGAAGTGAGTCATTCAGGCAGAAACCGGCACCCTAGCCCTGCGGTCCAACATGGGGAGGACAAGCCCCCGTGCTGGTGGGGCTAACAGGAGGCCTGCAGAAAGCCGGGACTCCACTCATGAGGAGGACATGCCACCAGCCTGCTCCCAAAGCAAGGCAGAGACGGTGGATCGAGACGGCACACCGCTGCCCCCAGCCTGCCCCAGCCTGAGACAGGTGAGAGCTTCAGCGGCTTGCATCACAACCAGCTCTACACCGGGCTGGGGGCTGCCAAGGCTCAAGGAGAAGGCTCAGCAGAGAGACCACATGTGACTCAGGCCTGATGTGACATCCGAGCAGGGCAGGGGCAGCCGTCACTGGTTCTTCCATAGGAGGCATGTCGGAAAGCAGCCTGGGTCTCTGACCCCAGCCAGACTGCTACAGGCCATGCCCCAACTCACGCCAAGAGCCCACACCAGCCCTCCTTGTCCAGCACTGCCTCCCCATAGGGTGAGCGGAATGGTGCCGGGATGGGCGGGAGAACACACTAACGGGGATGGAACCAGCTCAGCCCTAATCCTCAAGGCTTCCGCTCCAGTAACCTGGGACCCAAGCCGGCCCCTGACTGGGTGATGATGGCCACGGGAAAGACAGGAAGACCTAGGTCACACCGGGCTCCAGCCCGAGCCCCTCCAACTCAAGCGCACCTCCTACCAAGCCGATAGCTGCCAGCACACCCTGGGGGAGACGTGACTCAGGACCACAGCAGATTCAGCTCTCTTGCCAAAGCCACTGGGCACTCACTGAATGAGGATGTTCCACATAAGGACACTTCTTCAAGACCACAATGGGTAAGTGTCTCACATAATTTCAGAGAGACAAAGTCAAACAGAATGAGAAGACAGAGGAATCTGTCCCAATTGAAAGAGAAAAAGGAAATGAAATGAACAATTTACCAGGCAAAGAATTCAAAGAATTAGTAATATCAATGTTAACTGAGGTACATTTTTCGTGAAAGAAAAATATCTCTTTAGTAGAAGCCATTGATCTCATTCTAGAGGGCTCCATTCTTATGACCCAATCACCTCCCAAGGAGATCAGTCCTGGGTGTTCATTGGAGGGACCGATGTTGAAGCTGAAACTCCAATACTTTGGCCATCTGATGCAAAGAGCTGACTCATTTGAAAAGACCCTGATGCTGGGAAAGATTGAAGGCGGGAGGAGAAGGGGACCACAGAAGATGAGATGGTTGGATGGCATCACCGACTCAATGGACATGGGTTTGGGTGGACTCCGGGAGTTGGTGATGGACAGGGAGGCCTGGCGTGCTGCGGTTCGTGGGGTCGCGAAGAGTTGGACACGACTGAGCGACTGAACTGAACTGAATCACCTCCCAAATATCTTACCTTCTAATACCATCACAATAGAGGTTGGGATTTCCACACAAATGCTCTGGAGGGAACACTCACATTCGGTCTAAGGCTGAAGGCTGTCTGTCTGTCTTGTTTCTGGTCACACTGTTGAGCTCTGTTATTATTTCTAATAGTTTGCTAGTTGGGTCTCCTGGAATTAAAAAAAAAAAAAAAACACTATATTATCTGAATACACATAGCTCACTTTTCCTATTCTTTGCCAATAGAGAATTTTTTACCCATTTTGTTACACTTTTCATTATAATGTTGGCTAGCATAAATGATAAGTCATTCTGGACTTATTTCCGATTTTAATGGAAACCTTCCAAATAGTCTATCTTTGTAGTTGAGGATTTGGGGGGTTAAGGATTTGAGGTTAATAATATCCTTTATTGGGGTAAGAAAGTTTTTTCTATTCCTACTATGCTAAAAAGAATTTTTTATTAGATATACATGTTGAAATTAATCAAATTCTTTCATGAGGCATCTGTTTACATGACTGTAGGATTTCCATTTTTAATCTAGTAATAGAGTGAATTATGTTAATTTTTTTCCAGTATTGAATCTCTTCTGGGATAAGTCCTGCTTGGTTATGATATATAAATCTATTAATACATTACTGAGGTACCAACATGTTCTTCAGCATTTTTGCTTCAATGTCCATATTTGTCTCATTTGATCACTTTCTGGGGGCCTAGGATTCTTCCTGTTCCTTGTATGCGCCCTGAGTCAGTAGCACATTTGAAGTCATTTCCATTTTTAGCTTAGTAGCTTTTCTCTGTTAACATTATTCCATCTGCTTTGCATATGCTTCAGGATTCCTTATAATAATTTCTGGCCTGCCCAGTGTATCAATTCCTGTTTCCTAGGACTGCTATGATTTTTTTAAAAAGCAAAACAGATCTGTCGTTTCCAGGAACCTGAAATGGAAGGAATAGAGGTCTTTGCATGGCTCTATTTTCCATCTTCCTCAAAATCCAAGGTTGATGCCATTTTAGCCAATCTTGCTGGAATCTAATAATTTCTAGTGTTCTCTGATCAGTTTAACTATCACCAGAAGCTAAACACATCTACCTACTAACATTTTCTTCTCTTTCAAATGTGGTTTTTGGTTAAATTCCATAAAATGTTAGCTGTTAGGAATAAAGGTAGTCATACATTAGCCAAAGTTGTCTGTTACAGAGGTAAGTCACAATTTGCCTTCCCTAGATGACTTTTCAACGCTCAGCTGGGACAAATTCTTAGACTTCCTTAGAATGAACCAGCTTGATCAGCTACCAATCTTTTTTCCCTTCTGCATCAGAATAAGGATTTTTTTTTTTCCCAAATGAAATGCTAGTTACCTCAGCAACATTAAGAAGAGCTTTCTTTTTAAGTCCCCTTTCCCTTGAGGTGAAAAGGATATTGTATTTTCTACCAGTTTCTTTTCTTCAGAAGTCTATCACAGATAATCTTTGGCCCAAATTGGGTAGCAAACTGCTTTGGGGTTGTTTGTTGAAGGACAGAGGATCAATTCTTGTCTCAGACTTTCCCAGACTACAAAGTTGGAACTGTGTGCACATATCCTAAATTCATCCTCAGTCTCGGAGGACACAGTTGTTTCTCAAGCAAGTAAGACTGGGCCCAGAAGGAAGCCTGGAATGGTCAGTTCCAGCTATCTTAGGAGCCTGAGGTCCCATCAGGCAAGCTGCTGAGCATAGAGACTTGAATGCCTGCATTCCATGTCCATTCACTGAGTCCCAATAAGTATACCAACAACATTCATTCATTCATTCATTCATCAAATATGACTGACCACCTACTGTGTGACCAGCAGTGTTCTGGTAGTGCAGATTCAGCAGTGAACAAGATAAGCAAGACTCTTAAAATATAAATGCCCTTTCAATACCATGCTGTGCTTTAAAAACTTCAATTTTGTATTAGACTTTTTGATGCTGAAGGTAATATGATCTGGCAGGGAGGGCAGAACTTTTTTTTCCTGCAAGGTACACTGTGAAATGATACACCATTTCTTTCCTAGGAAATGGGATATGCAAAGAGATCACTGGTTTGTTTGTCATTAGATATGGTAGAACTATATTAGATAACCAAGCTTCTTGCAACTAAGGTCCTGAAAACTAACCCCACATCCTGTCCTCAACCCGTTCACACTGGGACATAATTCTTTGGGGGATGGATGACACCTTCTATAAGTATGGGGGAGGTAGGGTTAAGAGAGGAAGCTGCCTCTGATCAATACAGCTGCGGCATCATCATAAATAATTTAACCACATACTCCGTTTTTGGTTTCTTTGCCCTTCTCCTCTCATCATGCCTGCTTGTGTTACTGCCACATAAGTTTGTTCTTTGCGAGGCTGAAGAATCTTCCCACAGGACCTCAGTCATTCTCTGGGGGCAAAGGTCCACTTTGTATTATTTCTTCTGCCTCACAGGTTAGCATCAGTGTTTTTAACCATCCTGAAGAATCTTGAGTCCATTGATGCTTTGAGATGTTACAAGCCAGGGATAAAGGAAATTACTTAGTGCTGTAATAAATGGGCTGGCTCTAGACATTCTCCTCTAATTCCTTGTTTATTGTAGAGGGTTGTTGCTTTTGTGAGAATCGTGGGAGGGAAGACAGGGGAGGAAGAAGAAGGGGTTATTTTCAGGATTCAGATCTGGTATCGGTTTTAGCAGCAGTGAGTGAGGAGATGGGGTTGTATTCAGAGGAAGAAATTAGTGTAAGATTATCACGGAGCAGAGTTCATTGGCTTTGGTAAAAGCGATACGTGCGTCTATTGTTTTCTTTTGCGACAAAACATATTTTTATTTTTTTTATTTTTCTTTCTTTCTTTCTTTTATTTTATTTTTTAATTTATTTTTTATTTTACTTTACAATTCTGTATTGGTTTTGCCATACATTGACATGAATCCACCACGGGTGTACATGCGTTCCCAATGTTTTTTTCTTCTTGTGCCCCTGTAACATATTTTAAAAATCTTCTTGTGCCACTGTTCCTCAACAAAGAACACAGACCATATCTCCATTAATTTGAAGTTAAAAATGTCAACATCAATGTCGGCCACCAATTTACTGGTTAATCCCAGTACTGATATTTGATAGGGCTTCAAGTAGTGGTGTTCTATTATAGAGGGGAGAAATACCTGGGGAGAGATTTACAGAGTAGAAAAACATGGTACGAAAGAGACTCTAAACATCACACTATAAAAACAACATTGAGCAGTAGGAAGGACAAGCTTTTGGTCAAGAAGCAGGCACATTTTCACTTACAATTAGCCAGCCAAGGCAGAGGTGAGCTATGGAGTATGTTCAAAATTTTAAAAATAGCACCTTTGTCTGAATAAGATTAAGGGCACACGGGAAAACGCATGAAACTTCTATTTATTAACCTACTTGCTGCTCTTTGGTAACTCCCGCATTTACTCCCTTCTCAGGGAGCACTCGGAGAAGGAGATGGCAACCCACTCCAGTGTTCTTGCCTGGAGAATCCCAGGGACGGGGGAGCCTGGTGGGCTGCCGTCTATGGGGTCACACAGAGTCAGACACGACTCAAGTGACCTTGCAGCAGAGAACACTCTCCTTCCGAGTTTGGCTATCCTCGCCGCCTCACCTCTCCTCACTGACTCTACTTCATCTGCTTCTTAATCTGAATCCAGAATTGAAATGCAGGGACCTGTGTCTTCTGTGATGTGAAATAGATACGCTCTCTTTTAAGGACTCAAGTAACTTTTGCGTCCCCTCTCCTAACGCTCGCAGGTCGTCGGCCGCTCGCGAAGCTCCCAGGAGCGCCAAGGTTCCTCCCTGATCGCTGCCGCCTCCTGTACTCTGGCAGAGAAAAGTGAGGACGTCCAGTTTGGCTGGTTTGGCCAGTGTCAGAAGGTAATTACAATTAGTAACAAACTGAGAGTAAACCACAGTACCCCAACCTCAGGCTCTGACTCCGAACTCTCTCTTCATTTACCGAGCCGTGCACAATTTTGAATTCTATCAGGGGAAACATTATTATGACATTTCCCGTTACAAAGGGTTCTACTATGATCTTCTTTATAACATATTTCTGGAACACAGTGACACTAAAAGTATTTCCTTAGAGACGCAGCAATACAGCTACATTAATATAAATTTTAAAATATATACATGTGCTGCAAATGTTATCCATTTCAGAGTTCCCCCAGCTTGCTAGAGGGAAGTGTTGTATTTCACAAAGCTATTTCATATCATATTTACTGTTAAATAGGAAAATTGTTAATATTTACCTTCTAGTACTTATCTAGTACAATATTTATCTTCTTTGCCATACAGCAAAACATGTATTGTGAATCATTACATACAAGGGTACTAGAAGATAAATATTAACAATTTTCCTATTTAAGAGTGAACAATATAATATGCAATGGCTTTGTGAAATACAACACTTCCCCTGGCAAGCTGAGGGAACTCTAAAAAAATAGATAACATTTGCAGCATATCAGTTAGAACTGGACATGGAAAAACAGACTGGTTCCAAATAGGAAAAGGAGTACGTCAAGGCTGTATATTGTCACCCTGCTTATTTAACTTATATGCAAAGTACATCATGAGAAACACTGGGCTGGAGGAAGCACAAGCTGGAATCAAGATTGCAGGGAGAAATATCAATAACCTCAGATATGCAGATGACACCACCCTTATGGCAGAAAGTGAAGAGGAGCTAAAAAGCCTCTTGATGAAAGTGAAAGAGGAGAGTGAAAAAGTTGGCTTAAAGCTCAACATTCAGAAAATGAAGATCATAGCATCCGGTCCCATCACTTCATGGGAAATAGATGGGGAAACAGTAGAAATAGTGTCAGACTTTATTTTCTTGGGCTCCAAAATCACTGCAGATGGTGACTGCAGCCATGCAATTAAAAGACACTTACTCCTTAGAAGGAAAGTTATGACCAACCTAGATAGCATATTCAAAAGCAGGGACATTACTTTGCCAACAAGGTCTGTCTAGTCAGGCTATGGTTTTTCCAGTGGTCATGTATAGATGTGAGAGTTAGACTGTGAAGAAAGCTGAGCGCCGAAGAATTGATGCAATTGAACTGTGGTGTTGGAGAAGACTCTTGAGAGTCCCTTGGACTGCAAGGAGATCCAACCAGTCCATTCTAAAGGAGATCAGCCCTGAGTGTTCATTGGAAGGACTGATGCTAAAGCTAAAACTCCAATACTTTGGCCACCTCCTGCGAAGAGTTGACTCATTGGAAAAGACTCTGATGCTGGGAGGGATTGGGGGCAGGAGGAGAAGGGGATGACAGAGGATGAGATGGCTGGATGGCATCATGGACTCAATGGACATGAGTCTGAGTGAACTCGGGAGATGGTGATGGACAGGGAGGCCTGGCGTGCTGCGATTCATGGGGTCGCAAAGAGTCGGACACGACTGAGTAACTGAACTGAACTGAATGTGTACCTAGTTGAAATATTTGCATCTCATTCCAGAAGGAGTTTTGTTTCTTTTTTCAATATATCAAATTTGGTTTACTTGTATGAAAAGAAATTTAACTGTAAAAGTACTGATTGAGTAACAAACTCCATAATTAATAATTACCCCATTATTTTGTTAACACTGAGATAGAAATGACTATCATATATAAAGTATCCAACACCTAATAAGCCCACAAGTATATATTCAATGAATGAATATCTACTTTATCTCTGGAGAAACTGAGGTCAAAAGAAAGGTTTTTAGCTATAATTATGTATAACTCAGGAAATTCTCTGAAAATATGATTCAAATATTCTTTTCCTATATTTCCTTAAAAGATAAAGAAAGTTCTAATAATGGACATTTCCTCTTTGAAAGGGAAATCTGGGAGTAATGTTTTGCAGATAAAAAGCCTCAGATTAAAATTTCGGAATAAAAATAAGAAAATTATTTGATCTAACATACCACTTCTGTGTTTCTTTTAATTATAAAAGTCTGAAAAAATAGTTTAAATACTATGAATTTACAGAGTCTCATCAATTATAACTTGAAATCATTGATAAGAAAAAGCTGGAAATCTTAGTAAAGTTATAAGTTTTTAAAAAATTGCATACACCATCTTGTTCGTATTTTCCAAATGACTGTTGCAAGTGGGAAATAAAACCAGAGATATAGCCATATATTTACCTGCTATCAGCCCCACAGTTCTAATCTGAAAAGCTGTATTTTATGGCTGTTTTGCTGTTTAGTTGCTGAGTCATGTCTGACTCTTCTGCGATCCCATGGACTGTAGCCCGCCAGGCTCCTCTTCCATGGGATTTTCCAGGCAAGAATACTGGAGTGGGCTGCTGTTCTCCAGGGGATCTTCCCAACCCAGGAATGGCACCTGCGTCTGCTGCTTGGCAGACTTACCACTGTGCCACCTGCGAAGCCCGCATTTTGGGGCACTTAAGTCTCAAATTTATTTTTTCCTCCTTCTTTGTTATAGAACCTTGATCAATATGTCCAGCATAGAGAAATAAAAACAAAACCCCAGTGGTCTTTGCAGCTAGAGGTAGTCAATGAGATGTCACCGGAAGTTGTTAGGTGCGGCTTCCAGGGAAGCCCTCTGCCCTCTCCTTTCTTCTCTCCTAACTGAAACACAGTTCTGATGCCTGGCACTCCAACCTCCACCTCGGACTCCCAAGGACACCCTGAGGATAGAAGTCATGTATTAGGACGACTAGAGAAGAAAAACAGATGAGTCCAGTTCACTAGGAATCTTGGGGCTTCTGTTCTAGCCTTAGACAACCTACCCCACCACCCCCACCCCCGTTTTCTTTTACTGAAGAGAAAATTAAACTCTAACTTGTTTAAACTATGTTTTTTGGAGGAAGAAATGGCAACCCACCTCAGTACTCTTGCCTGGAAAATTCCATGGACGGAGGAGCCTGGTGGGTTACAGTCCATGGGGTCACAAAGAGTCAGACAGGACTGAGCAACTTCACTTTCTTTCTTTTCTTTTTGAGTTTTCTGTTACATGCAACAAAATATAGTCCCAATTGATAGAACCACATTATAGCTATTTGGCCTTTAGTTGTTCATTTAACTTTTCTGTATCTCAGTTTACTCATCTGTAAAAATGGGCACAATAACAGTACTGGCTCAGAGAATTGTTATAAGGATTAAATGAACTAATACATGTACAGTGATTAGAAGTGTGACCAGAGCAGGCTGGATGCTCAGTGAATCCCGTCTGTCACTATTCTGCACTTGTACCATCCATAATAGCATACTTGGAGTTGAAATGTGAAAGGAGTGTGTGAAGGGCAAACTCACGAATTTGTTTCTTGCTGCATCCTTCGGAGTCAGAGACCTGTGCAAAGGGCCTAACAGAACCCTGATAATACAATGATGCATGCTTCTCAATTAAAATCACTTTAGAGATTCGCAAACACCTTCAGAGAACCACGTTCCTCTAGGCCTTACCAGAGCGCTGAGATGAAGGTGAATGCTGAGGCTCGTTTGTGTTGGCAGGTTGCGAGCTGACGGGCCCAGTGGCTGGAGCCCAAGTTCGCCGTTCCAGTGAGAGCCAGCTGGCTGGTTCCATTCCATGGCCTTAGACTGTGCAGTGTACTTAACCCTGGCTAATTGCCCTCTGAACAGGATTCCAAGCTTCAGTCGTGTGGGAGAAGACACGTGGGCGTGTGACTCAGCCATGCTGGAGAAACTGTCTGCCTTCTCCACCTGCAAGCAGGTGCACGTGGGTTGTAACAGGCTTGGTTTTAAGTGATTTCTGGAATCTTTTTCAGAAATCTGACTTTTTTCCCATCTGGCTTATTTAGAAGGCTTCTGAGCCTTAAGGTTTTAACTTTAGAGTGCCTCTCAGATTAGCTTCACTCCAATTTTAATATAAAAATGATGACAGTTGATATGTACTGAGGCACTCACTCTGAGTCAGCACCATTCCAAGTGCTCACTCATATCATTGCATTTGATCCCCACAAAACTCTGCAAGGCAGTCATTACCATATCAGCCACAAACAGTGGGGTGACTTGGCCAGCATCCCTGGGAGAAGCAGCGGCAGAGCGAGGAGAGAGCCCACGCTCTTAGCCTGCACATAGTATCTGTCTTTGTCATGAACTCTCTATGTCTGCCTCGACTCTTCAAGCCTCAGGTGGGCGGAGGTGTGATTCTTTGACCTAGTGCCTTTAATTGTAGTTGTATTTTTATGACTTGTTATTCCACTCTTCCTTTACTCACAAAGGATGATAAAATCTTTCAGGCAAGGTCAAATACCAGGACCGTACTGTTTTTTGTGCTGGGGGCTTGTTGTCTTTGGTTGGTCCTTTATCTGAGTTCACTATCAAAAGCTCACAGGAACTTCTGGTCTGTGGCTCCAAGGCCACTTCTCTGGGGACACTTTTTCTGAAGAGTCCATTCCTGCTAGTGCTATCCAATTGAGGAGAATGATGTCTTGTAACACGTGCAAGAATATGGCCTATTTCCTTGATACTAACTGGCATTATCAATGTATTAACAGCGTTCTGGCAGAGGCAGGGGGAGATAGAAGTAAAAGCTTTTAAAAAGCAGAAAGCTATACAAATGTATTTTACTTCTGTGATCTTCCTCCTCAAACCCATTGTTGTTGTTGTTTAGTCGCTGAGTCGTGTCCGACTCTTTTGCGACCCCACAGACTGTACCCCACCGGGCTCCTCTGTCCATGGGGATTCTCCAGGCAAGAATACTGGAGTGGGTTGCCATTTCCTTCTCCAAAGGATCCTCCCAACCTGAGGATTAAACTCGTGTCTCCTGCACTGGCAGGAAGATTGTTAACCACTGAGCCACCAGAGAAGCTCCCCCAAACCCATAACCCCATCTAACAATAAGAAAAACATCAGACAAATCCCAACTGAATACATTGTACAAAATACTTGACCAGTACTCAGAACTGTCCAGGTTATGAAGAAAAGTCTGAAAAACTGTTACAGTCAAGAGAAGACATGATAACTAAATGTAATGTGGTATCTTGAATGGGATCCTGAGACAACAAAAGAATACCAAGCAAAACCTAAGGAAAATCCGAATAGAGTTAATAATAGAAAGAACGCATTAATATACCCTGCTAATGTAAGGTGTTAATAATATGGAAAACTGCGTGAGGAGTGTTTGGGGACTCTCTGGATCATCTTTGCATTTTTCTGTAAATCTAAAACGTCTAAAAATGAAAAGCTTTGTTAACTTGGAGCAAACATGGGCAATATCGTCAAGTCCTAGCACACATGTGAGAATCTGCTGAGCTGGCTGACATACTGTTCTTTCATTTACAGAACTCAACACCTCTGTGGTCTGAAGAGCTGTGGGCAATTTATAAAGAGAGACACCTTAGCTTTCATTATTTGGAGCTATCCGTGAAGCACAGTTTATGAACCCCGTGTTATGCAATCATGAGATCTTGCACAGGCATGGCTTGCTAAAGGTCACCGGGATGGGAGCCGATCTGGGTGTGGAGCCCTGACTGCTAACCTCTCCTGGTACCCCTGCAGGCTAGGCGGGGAGATTGACGTCAACTAGCACCCACCAGTACTGGCCTTAAGCTGAATGAGGTGCTCCCTGCTCAAAGGCTGCATGGTGCAGGTGGGGAAAGAGAAATATATCAACAGTTATTTTCAACACAAGAGCTAAGTGCCAAGGCAGAGAAGCGAAGACCATGGAGGGAGTTGAGAGGAAAGGCTCCCCCAGGAAGGAGGTGGGTATTTAGTCCTAGAGAACAAAATCTCAGCCTGAAGTGCAGGTGAGGCCTGCCTGAGGAAAATGTGTTTCTCGGTTCGTTAGGGGTCCTGCTGTGTCTGGCCTCTCAGCCCTCTTCAGGCTTCCTCTTAGGGTCACATGGAGGCAGGGGTGGGACTGCAGCACTGAAGCCCGCTTTCTGGAAAGGCAGTGACCTTACAGTCAGTGACCCAGACCCCCTGAGAGCATGGAAGGGCTCCGACAGACACGAATAGCAAAACAGCAAAAGAAGCTACTGTCCAATTTGCTTGGCCTCCTCCTGTGTCTCTGAAGTATAAATGGAAAAGGGAAGTCGTGCAGGATTTTCTGGACTGTGAGGTATGTTGGCCCTCCTAGGAGAGTGTCGACAGCCTGAATTTTCTGTTTGCGCCTTTAGTGATTAGCTAGTCAGGACCACATAGACTAATGCAATTTTCTTACACCCTTTGCCAGCAGGGCACAGGCCTTCGTAGGCTGTGAACCTCTCCTTGGGCCGTTTCCTCCCTGTGGGAGATGCAAAGAGTCGTGGTAACTCTGTGCTCCTCTTGGCCATGGTCTGAGGTACTGTACAAAGCCCATTTTTGCAAATACGAGAGATATTTGTCTTTGTAATGTGAGTTCTGAATTAAAGAAGCAGTTCCCTAAATGGGAGGTCTCAAATCAGTTGTCTCTGCTAGTTTTATTCTATGTATTTTTGAAATTATTTGCTCCTTTTCCTCGTTCTCTGAACATGGCAAGCAGCCAGCAAGTGGGCCCTCTTCCATCCCTCCTTGGAGCCTTCTGCCACCACCAGCCCCTCTTGCGTGTCCTAGAAGTTCCTGCTCTCAAAGACAATGCCGCATCTTACCCCGAGAGAGTTAACACCCTTCCCTTCATGCTCATTTCCCTAAACCCAGAAGAGGAAAGAGACTATTTGCTGGCGTTGGCGCTGGCGCTGGCGCTGGCGCTGGTGTGGTCTCACGGGCTGTACTTCTTCAGTAGATTACCCCAATAATTGTTCAGCCTTTGGGGGAAATTGGTCTTTTATAACATCTTCCTTTTATGAGTCTTCCTAACAGTAAAATTTCTTTCACACCTAGAGCTGGATTTTAAAAATGGTGCATTTAAAAGGCTGGTTAAGGATGTATATGGGGATACATACATAAGTTTACAATACCCAGGGGGAAAAAAGGATACAATCTGAGAATGTGATTTTTAAAGTGAGTGAAGACCAGCTAGGAATCAGGATTTTTTTTTAGCATCTTTAAAGAAAAGATAGTAATCAGTATTTAGAGTTACACTGTTGAAAAATAAGCACTGAATGGTGGTTTACTAAACAGTAGTCATATCAGAAGTTGTGTTCATCTATAACTTATTTGATATGATTTAATTTCTCTTGTAACAACTTTGTTACAGTTAAAATATATTAAATCATAAAAAGAGCATAATTGTACATCTGGCTTGAAGGATAAGAAATGGGGTACGTGCTAGCCTGCATTTCATGAAAACCAGCCACAAATCAGAGGAATACAAACAGAATTATATTGAAATGACTTATAAATATTATATACATTACTGTTTTAGGGAAATAGCTTTCTTGTAAAAATGGCCAACAAGATTCACCGATTGATTTATCCAGTGAGCATGACTGTCACACCTACCACTATCCAAGGATGAATAAACAAAGCTGCTGACACACTGAGCATTCACAGTCTGCTTGAATAAACAGGTAATTACTGTCCAACCTGGGAAGTTCTTCAGCAGAGGCACATAATCAGAACTAGGGAGCAACAGGGCAGAAGCAAAAGTCTGAAACAGGCCAGTATCTTGCTCTACCCAATTTAGCTGGGCGGGTGAAACCTGACTTTTAAGTTGACGGTTGAAGAGAGAGGAAGAGTTCAGAAGGGCAGATAAAGGGCGTTCTAGGCTGAGAGGCAGTCTATGCAAAGGAAAGAACAGAGAGAGCAGAGTGCCCTCTGGTATGAGGGGAGAGAAAGGAAGGACCAAAGGCAGTACTGCAAAGCGAGGCAGGGCTTAGCTCACCAGGGCCTTATCCCGCTTGCTAAGGAGGTACATGGTTACCCCAGGGACTCCACCCCTTAGACTTTAATGTTCACAAGACTTACTGGGGAGCTCGCTGAAACACACGCTGATTGGATGGGTCTGAGTGTCAGCTTTTCCAACAAGCACCAGGTGATGCTGCCGCTGCAGTATTTCTCAGGCCTCACTTGGGTAGCAAATAATCACCAATTCCAGTAGCTGGAATGGATTCCCTGTGTGCTAAGATATGCTACTGTTAATCCTTTGAGAACAAGGATCTAGGGTAGGATGTGGGCCAACAGCCTGGTGGGTTACAGTCCACAGGGTTGAAGAGAGTCGCACACGACTGAGCAACCAGCACGGGGCAATAGAGCCTCTAGGATGTTGGATGCCACCCAAAAGCTGCCTCCTGGGCTGACTGAGTGCCTTACAAACAAAATCTCTTATGTGTTCTATTCTGTGAGGAAGGTGGAGAAACCCAGCCGGCACAAACAAGCAGGTCTCGCTGTAAGAACCGCAATCTGGTTTTCTACTGAGAAACCACAGTGTTGCAACAAATAACCCGTTACCCTCAGCGGCTGATACTGGTTGCTGGCATGGCCCCAGGGCCTTCTCTCCTCAAGCATTAAGTGTCAGGAGATTGAAATTTTGCTTCCAGTTCACCTCTGCAGCAGACAGGTCATCCAGCCTGTGGTGGTGTCTGCAACAGCCCCACTTTACTGAGCTCAAAGTTGCCGCTATGCAGAGGAGGCAAAGGAGCCGAGGAAATGAAAAATTCAAGATCTTGTTCTACGACCTCCCAGTTACTATTGTTTAATTATTTTTATAAGTGATTTTAAGTCATCCCTTAGTCCTTTCTAAAAATATAACATAGATGATAAAACTGACCATTTTTTCTTACAAAATATCAATATTTCAATATAGTAAACATCGAGCCAGCCACCACTTCCTCAATATTCTCAGGAATGAAATAGAAATATGGAAAATGAATATACCAGGCTCTGTCAAATAAAAGAAAACTCGGGTTTCTGCTGAGTAGATTGGTCTTGAGGTCACCATCGTATATAAGCATGTGGGTATAAACATTCACATGGATGTGGCTGTATCTGCAGGTCCATTTCTAGCAGTTGGACACGTGTTGCCTCTGCAGACGGTTGCTGCAGGATGGGGGTCAGCGTGTCACCGTGGTCTTGCTTAAAATCTTTTTGATATGATCGCTTACCTTTGAAAAAAGAGTAGAGAAGACAGAGGTCACCATGGTTGAAAAGCATGATGACATTTGCCACACCCTTTAGTCTGCTGGTTTGGGCAGTAACAATCATCTTGTCTTAAAGCTCTTCTTGTTCTATGTGTTTCAGGGGCAAAAAATGAAAGTCGTCAGGTCTCCTGAAGCTAAGTTACCCAGGCCTGAGTAATTTATTAAGGAAATAAATCTTTGAAATAAATTCCCTGTTAAGTCAGAATTTTTTCCAACTGTGTCCTTGGTTGACAGCTTCTGCCTTCTCTTCAGACAACAGTGAAACAAAATCAAAATGAGACGTAAGGTTGCAAAATAAAAATGAACTGGAAGGAAAGGCATGTTTTCTTTTTTAAACACAGGCTAACTTCATCATTAATGCCCTTCCTACCACTTGTCTCCCCCACATATACTATCACAAAACTCTGGGGCAAAGCACATTCCAGGCAGATGCTACACTGTTAAAATTTAATGGATAATTTCCATTATGGTATTATCTATTTATAAGCAGAGAAGAAGCTACTTCCATAGACACTATGAGTATTAAACATGCAACAGTTATAACAACCCAGTTTGCAATCTCTGACTTAAATGATATCTCCTTTTAGTGAATTGGAGTGAGCTCTCTGAAGCCATTTAGACACTAAAGTAAAGTTGGTACATGCCTGCTGTAGAAATAAAAGCTGGGATAATTCAGTCTGGAGCACTAAGTTCTGTAATCTGTGTTTCCTCTCCTTATAGGAGGTAGCACAACGTTTGAAAAAAAGTTAGCCGGGCAGTACTTCCTAAA
This sequence comes from Oryx dammah, assembly GCF_014754425.2. Lineage (NCBI taxonomy): Eukaryota > Metazoa > Chordata > Mammalia > Artiodactyla > Bovidae > Oryx > Oryx dammah. The sequence continues at coordinate 5,006,029 of NW_024080603.1, read as the reverse complement.
ACTCATTTGTCTACTTACATATTAATAGGTCCTCCACTTAGAAATTCTTCCTGCATTTTTTGGTTTCATCTGTGAGTGACTGAGCGAAAGTATTTTAATATAATAGCTAACACTGAGCCAAACCTCACTTCCTCAGTCTTTTCGATAAAATATCTTCCATCTCCAGTGTTAGACATTAGCCTCTTACAGCTAGGTCTGACATAGAAAATCAAGAGCTACGAGTATCCTTTACCTGTATTTTCCCCTCTTCCAAGTCCTCTGGCTTCTCAATACTGATGAACTTTCGGGTATGGGTGTGTGGGGCGGGGCAGCAGAGGTACACACACGCATTCTGACTGCCTCCTAAAGACCCCTGCTTGGAGCTTTTAAGATACATACATTTATCAGTCTGAAGTCACCTTAACATCATCTACAATCCAGGTTAAAATGACCTTTGAATCAGTTAATATAAACTCCTAAACTTGGTTTCTCATCAGAATTATCTGTGGTATTTAAACATTCCTGTCTACCATAACCTTATGAATGAAAAAGCTTTGGAGGTGAGCCTCACTCTGGTTCTTTAAAAGTGCAGCTCTGAATTTATCAATCCAAATTCTCAGTGAATCTCTAAAATATGAGAAAAAAATTTTGTAGAACATAAACCATATCACCATGAACAAAATTAATAACTTTAGTATCACTAAATACCTAGTTCATATCAAATTTTCCTAGTCCTCTTAAAAATGTCTTTTGAAAAGTTTGTTCAAATCAGGACCCAAACTCTAGGCACATGTGTTGTCTCTCATTTCTTTTAATGGTCCACCTTATCACTTCCCCTCCATTTCTTCATGCCACTGGCTTCCTGAAGAACCCAGATTCGTCTTTAGGATGTGGTACCTCTGACACGGCTGCCTGCTTCCTCATGGTGCCATTTTACTTTCCCCATTTCACTGGTGAGATCTAGGTGTCAGATCTAGCAGACTGAGTAGATCCAGCCTCGTCTTTGGCAAGGATGCTTTACTGCTAGTACAGAGTACCTCACAGGGCATCAGTCAGGAGGCTCTACTGTCTGGACCTATGTCCAAGGTCATAGCGGTGGCTGTGCAGCACTGGATCTGCAAGTGGCTGAGAGGAGCTACCCCTCATCCAAGGTAAGGTGCAGCGGCTGCACTTTGCTGGAGCAGCCGTGAACAGATATCCCACGTCCAAGGTAAGAGAAACCCCAGTAAGGCAGTAGGCGCTGAGAGAGGGCATCAGAGGGCAGACAGACTGAAACCACAATCACAGAAAACTAGTCAATCTAATCACACTAGGACCACAGCCTTGTCTAACTCAATGAAACTAAGCCATGCTATGTGGGGCTACGCAAGACAGATGGGTGATAGTGGAGAGTTCTGACAGAATGTGGTCCACTGGAGAAGGGAATGACAAACCACTTCAGTATTCTTGCCTTGAGAACCCCATGAACAGTATGAAAAGGCAAAAAGATAGGACACTGAAAGATGAACTCCCCAGGTCAGTAGGTGCCCAACATGCTACTGGAGACCAGTGGAGAAATAACTCCAGAAAGAATGAAGAGATGGAGCCGAAGCAAAAACAATACCCAGTCGTGGATGTGACTGGTGATAGAACAAGGTCCGATGCTGTAAAGAGCAATATTGCATAGGAACCTGGAATGTCAGGTCCATGAATCAAGGCAAATTGGAAGTGGTCAAACAGGAGATGGCAAAAGTGAATGTCGACATTCTAGGAATCAGCAAACTAAAATGGACTAGAATGGGTGAATTTAACTCAGATGATCATCATATCTACTACTGTGGGCAAGACTCCCTTAGAAGAAATGGAGTAGCCATCATGGTCAACAAGAATCTGAAATGCAGTACTTGGATGCAATCGCAAAAACGAGAATGATCTCTGTTCGTTTCCAAGGCAAACCATTGAATATCACAGTAATCCAAGTCTATCCCCCAACCAGTAAGGCTGAAGAAGCTGAAGTTGAACCACTCTATGAAGACCTACAAGACCTTCTAGAACTAACACCCAAAAAAGATGTCCTTGTCATCATAGGGGCTAAGCTAAGTCGCTTCAGTCATGTCTGACTGTGTGTGACTCCATAGACAGCAGGCCACTAGGCTCCTCTGTCCCTGGGATTCTCCAAACAAGAATACTGGAGTGGGTTGCCATTTCCTTCTCCAATTATAGGGGACTGGAATGCAAAAGTAGGAAGTCAAGAAACACCTGGAGTAACAGGCAAATTTGGCCTTGGAGTACAGAAAGAAGCAGAGCAAAGGCTAATAGAGTTTTGCCAAGAGAAGGCACTGGTCATAGCAAACACCCTCTTCCAACAACAAAAGAGAAGACTCTACACATGGACATCACCAGATGGTCAACACCAAAATCAGATTGATTACGTTCTTTGCAGCCAAAGATGGAGAAGCTCTATACAGTCAGCAAAAACAAGACTGGGAGCTGACTGTGGCTCAGACCATGAACTCCTTATTGCCAAATTCAGACTTAAATTGAAGAAAGTAGGGAAAACCACCAGACCATTCAGGTATGACCTAAATCAAATCGCTTACAATTATACAGTGGAAGTGACAAATAGATTTATGGGACTAGATCTGATAGAGTGCTTGATGAACTATGGATGGAGGTTCATGACACTGTACAGGAGACAGGGATCAAGATCATCGCCAAGGAAAAAAAATGCAAAAAAGCAAAATGGTTGTCAGAGGAGGCCTTACAAATAGCTGTGAAAAGAAGAGAAGTGAAAACAAAGGAGAAAAGGAAAGATATAAGCATCTGAATGCAGAGTTCCAAAGAATAGCAAGGAGAGATAAGAAAGCCTTCCTCAGTGATCAATGCAAAGAAATAGAGGAAAACAACAGAATGGGAAAGACTAGAGATCTCTTCAAGAAAATTAGAGATACCAAGAGAACATTTCATGCAAAGATGGGCTTGATAAAGGACAGAAATGGTATGGACCTAATAGAAGCAGACGATATTAAGAAGAGGTAGCAAGAATACACAGAACTATACAAAAAAGATCTTCACGACCCAGATAATCATGATGGTGTGATCACTCACCTAGAGCCACACATCCTGGAATGTGAAGTCAAGTGGGCCTTAGGAAGCATCACTATGAACAAAGCTAGTAGAGGTGATGGAATTCCAATGGAGCTATTTCAAATCCTGAAAGATGATGCTGTGAAAGTGCTGCCCTCAATATGCCAGCAAATTTGGAAAACTCAGCAGTGGCCACAGGACTGGAAAAGGTCAGTTTTCATCCCAATCCCAAAGAAAGGCAATGCCAAAGAATGCTCAAACTACCGCACAATTGCACTCATCTCACAAGCCTGGCTCCAAGCCAGGCTTCAGCAATATGTGAACCGTGAACTTGCAGATGTTCAAGCTGGTTTTAGAAAAGGCAGAGGAACCAGAGATCAAATTGCCAACGTCTGCTGGATCATGGAAAAAGCAAGAGAGTTCCAGAAAAACATCTATTTCTGATTTACTGACTATGCCAAAACCTTTACTGTGTGGATCACAATAAACTGTGGAAAATTCTGAAAGAGATGGGAATACCAGACCACCTGACCTGCCTCTTGAGAAATCTGTATGAAAGTCAGGAAGCAACAGTTACAACTGGACATGGAACAACAGAGTGGTTCCAAATCAACAAAGGAGTACGTCAAGGCTGTATATTGTCACCCTGCTTATTTAACGTATATACAGAGTACATCATGTGAAATGCTGGGCTGGATGAAGCACAAGCTGGAATCAAGACTGCTGGGAGAAATATCAATAACCTCAGATATGCAGATGACACCACCCTTATGGCAGAAAGTGAAGAGGAACTAAAGAGCCTCTTGATGAAAGTGAAAGAGGAGAATGAGAAAGTTGGCTTAAAGCTCAACATTCAGAAAATGAAAATCATGGCATCTGGTCCCATCACTTCATGGCGAATAGATGGAGAAACAACGGAAACAGTGGCTGACTTTATTTTGGGGGGCTCCAAAATCACTGCAGATGTTGACTGCAAGCCATGAAATTAAGAAACAGTTATTGCTTGGAAGAAAAGTTATGACCAACCTAAACAGCATATTAAAAAGCAGAGACATTACTTTGCCAACAAAGGTCCATCTAGTCAAGGCTATGGTTTTTCCAGTGGTCATGTATGGATGTGGGAGTTGGACTATAAAGAAAGCTGAGCGCTGAAGAATTGATGCTTTTGAACTGTGGTGTTGGAGAAGACTAGTGAGAGTCCCTTGGACTGCAAGAAGATCCAACCAGTCCATCCTAGAGGAGATCAGTCCTGGGCGTTCATTGGAAGGACTGATGTTGAAACTGAAACTCCAATACTTTGGCCACCTGATGTGAAGAGCTGACTCATTTGAAAAGACCCTGATGCTGGGAAAGATTGAAGGCAGGAGGAGAAGGGGATGACAGAGGATGAGATGAGTTTGAGTAAACTCCAGGAGTTGGTGATGGACAGAGAGGCCTGGTGTGCTGTGGTCCATGGGGTCGTGAAGAGTTGGACACGACTGAGCAACTGACCTGAACTGTCTGATTATCCTTTTAGAGATGGTGGGACTGACCAGCGGACTCAAGTGCGGGAAGTCTGAGCCTTCCATTTTATAGTTTCCCATCAATTTATCTCCTAATGGCTTCAGTATCCACTGATGATTTTTGCCTAGAATCCATGAGAATTTGTAAAATAGTTCTTTTCGACCACCACCCCCCCCTTCTCCCATCATTCCTTTTAAATTGAGACTTTTTCTGAAAAGAGGAACTTTCCCATATCAATTAGGATTTGTTTACTCTGAAAATGCAGTTTGTTCAAGAACAGGCAATAGGAATGCTGACTTTAGAAATGGAGTCATGCTCTAAAATCATAGTATTTGTTTTCCTCTTTGACATTTTGCTGTCCAAACTGACCGTAATCTAAAAGCAAGTTTAGCCCCGCACGGCCAGCCTGTGGTCCTCTGATCAGTTCCTGCCTTTCAGCTGAGCTCATCCCTCTGGGATGGGGAGCTGACTGGTTCCATTCCAGCTTCATGCAGCTCTGACGTTGCAAAGTTCTTTATCTTTCTCATGTAGTGACTCCTTTATCAATTCCATTATTCAGAAAATTTTGTTTTACATGTTTAAAGATTTGAGTGGTGCAGTTCCTGGTGGAGCCAGACTGTGACAAACGAGGGGTATACACAAGGATTAACCCCCAATCCCCGCCTGCTCTCTGAAGCCAGCTCAAATAAACGAAGTATTCGGTAACACGCAAATCAGCTTCAAGGAAGTCCTCTAGGCCTCACCTTCTTCCTGATGGCCACTCCCTAAGCCCCCACCAAACTCATTCTGGAGTCGGCAATGAATCTAAACCTTTTTCTGCAGAATGGCTCTGAAGTATTTGAATGTGATATGCACGGCCCATTTCTTCTTGTCCCCTGGAAAGCATAATCTTCTCACTTGTAACCATTTGGCTGTGTGGTCCTGTGAAACTCACAGAACAGAGCGTGGTGGCGTCATCACCTCCTTACTTTCAGCAGCCCTGCTTCTACCGAAGGGATGCTTCAGTAGGCAGGGGCTAACTGAGCAAACTGGTGGTGTTTCGGCCTTTGCATTTCCTGTTCCACCAGAGACACTCATTTACCTTGAGAGGTTTAGCATATCACAGCAAGGAGAAAGGGAAGCAATAAGCCACCTTAGAGTCTGCAGCAAAATAAAAATCATAAAGCCAGCCTCTGTCACTTGAGAATTTTCTAAATCAAACTCCAGTTAACATATCAAGGCGACGGTAGAGAGAAGTTGGGAAACAAGTCCCTGCTACACACACAGATGAGAAATTGTGTCACTCTCAGCCCTGGGGAAGTGCAGAGGATGAGAGATGGAGTGAAGGCGTGTGGACGGCCTACTAGCAAGGTCTAGACAGGGGGGCAGGAAGATAACAGAGGCTGGCGCTCTGTCAGTGCTGCCCTTAGATCTGGGCAAGGAGGCCCCATTGCAGCACTCCCTGTAGGAGACTGACGGGCCCCTTCTGGAGCATTCCATCAGGTACCAGGGATCATGGAACTCCAACGGGAGCCCACTTCCAGGACCTGCACATGGCGCTCGCGGGACTGTGCGGCTAGTGTGTGTGCACCCTGGGGCCCAAGGTGTGATGACGGAGCAGCTGCCTGGAGAAGCTGGAGGCAATAGCAATTTTGTCACAAGCCTAAGGGAGCCAGCCCTTCAAGGTGTGGGAGGGCGCTTATGTTGGGGAGAGGGCTGGCCATGGGCTGTGATCCCTGAGGAGGCCAGGATTTCTAGATTTCAGCCTGTTTCCTTTGAGATGCTTGATAGGGTGGCATTGGTGGGTAAGGAGTCTGGACAGACGACGTAGGCAAAGATGACCTGGCTCAGACTGTGTTGAGAAACCTTGTGCTGGGATGGAAGAGGTGCAGGGGGACAGAGAAAGACCAAGTTTGGGGATGTGTGTGTGTGCAAGAGTCACCCCTACACTCCCTCCAAGAACAAAAGAAAGTGGATGCGTATTCTGCTGATATTTCTAACCATGGAAGGGAGCCAGGGCTGGCAAGCCAGGGGATGCCTTTTCCCTTTGTCTGTTCTGCTTCAAACGAGCAACAGTCATTGCCAAATCATGGCCTGGAGTGGAAAGTGAAATTAATCATGCACTTAAGCTATTCACAATTATTCTGCACCACTTGCTGTCCAACCCCTAACCTGTCATTATGATGCATTTGTTAGTTTGAAAACTGAAAGTTGCTCAGTTGTGTCCGACTCTTTGTGACTCCATGGACTGTCCCATGGAATTCTCCAGGCCAGAATATTGGACTGCATAGCCTTTCCCTTCTCCAGAGGATCTTCCCAACCCAAGGATCAAACCGAGGTCTCCCACATTGCAGGCAGATTCTTTACCAGCTGAGCCACAATGGAATGTAATTCCCTAGCATGAATTCCAACTCTTAAAATATGTACACATATAGTTTATGTGCTGGGCCTGTGACCTGAAGTCCCAGGAGAAAGTTTTTGCTTACCTCTACATCCAGGGTGGCTCAGGAACCCTGACGTGGGAGGGGAGGTTACTAGATATATGAAATGAAGACCATGTTTCAGGAATAAAGACCCAGGAGTTTCTGCATAGGCCAGAGATGGGATGGTGTGTGTAGGGGACTTGTGGGTACAGAGAAGAGTCTCATTAAAATCAGCGAGACTGGTGGTGGCCTGGGATTAGGGCAAAGAGGCCACAGCCCTGGGACTGTGTAATCAGAAGCAAAGGGCACAAACCCACCCAGAAAGGCCATACTAGGCCAGGGGCAGACACCCAGTAGGCACCACATCAGGGCAGCAACCTGCAAGAGTCCCCCCCATTCCCCCGACGAACTGCCAGGGAGCACATACACAGAGACAACAAGGAGCAGAAGGGAACAAAACAAAACAAAACAAAACACTGATATCAGAGGAGTGAGATCTCTTGGCTGACAAATTTAAATGCTCCTGCTCCTTAACCTCCTCTACCCTTTCATAGCCAAAGACGTGCGCAAATGAAGCCTGGGTCCATTTGAGAAAATTTGCATCTTCTTAGCACCGCTGAGCCTTCATTACATTTCAACCCTACTACCACAGACTAAGATCATACTAACCTTTTTAGGGTGGGAGCAAAGATCACATTGTTGAATCACACTCGTTACCTAAAACTTTTTACAATTCAAATTTGCAAATAATTATGGGGTTCTTACCTTTTCCTCCTCCCAAGGTACTTTTTCTAAATCAGTGATTGGTTCTCAAATTTTGATGTGCACCAGAGCCACCTGGAGGGCTTTTAAGAGTTTTACAATTTTCTCCATACAGGTTTTGGACATTTTAAGTATAGATAGGTGGTTTCTGTTCGTTTCTTTTGCAATCATTAAGAGGAATCTTCTCTTTAAGCACACCTTCTAACTAGTTTAGGTTTATATGTAAAGCTTTTTTATTCTTTTTAGTAGACATTTTTATTGAACTATAATTACAATACAGAAAAGTGTGCAAATCTTGAGTGTCCAGCTTGATATTCATAAAGTGAACGCACCTGTGTAACCAGCACCCAGATCATAAAGCAGAACATCACCAGCACCACAGGCTCTGCCCTGTGCTCTTCCAGGCCCTGTGGGGCAACAGAAACCAGAGGGAAACTAATGTGTCAATTATGACTCCACTCAGAGAGAGCTCAAAAACTGATGGTGATTTAAGTCATGACAGTGCTTACATTTGAGAAGTGAGGCAGTGACTAAACAAGGGCACTGATTCCTGTCACCGTTCATGATTAATTCTGCCCATTTTGAGCTTCATCTAAATGGCATCAGAGCATGTACTCCTCTATGCCTGTTGAAAGCTACTGATATTTACGTATTAGTTGTGTGCAACTGCTACTTTACTAAGTTCTCATAGCTTTTCAACAAATCCCTTTAGGTTTTCCAAATATAAAATCAAATTTGCAAATAGTTTCCCTCTACCTTTTCAGTTCACATTTCTTTCATCTAATATCATACCCTAAAACCCCCAACACAAAATTAAGTAGTAGAGGAGGAAGTAGGCCTTGTTCCTGACTTTAGTTGGAAAGCCTTTCATATCAACATTAACATGCTGGCTTCTGGGGAGAAGTACAACGTAAAATGAATTACTCAACAGTTTCTGCTTATTGAGTATACTTAACATAAATGAATGCTCAATTTTGTCAAATATCTTTTCTGCAAAGATGGAATTATCATTATTTTTCTCCTTAACTCTTTAACATAATATACTAATATTATTCTTGCATTCCTATAATAAATCCAAATTAATCATGACTTAATAGTGCTTTTGAATTATTTGCTAATGTATCAGTGCAATACATGCACTGATATGTTCCTGTAAGAGCGGTTGATAATTTTCTCTTTGGTATAATCTTTGTTAGGTTTAAAAAAACAACTCCATCATGTTCACTTTACAAAATGAATTTAGAAGTCTTTTTTGGTTTGTATTTTCTTACCCTTTGGGGTTCAAGAGTCTCTTAATAGCCCCTGGAATTGTTTAAACAATATTAGGATTATTTCATGACAGTCTGGTAGAAATACCCTTGAAACGATCTGGGCCTGATATTGTTTTGGTAAAAAGCCCATTTGTTTTCAAATTTCTGTATCAAGTAGGGTAATCTCGGCAATTGGCATTTTTCTAAGAAGATATTATTTTCTAATTTATCACATAAAATTGCATAGTCTTTTAATTTTGAAAAATTTCCTGGTCTATGGTTATTTCTCTTGCTACTGACACTTTTCCTTCTTTTGTTAGAAAGTCTGGCTGTTTGTCTTATAGTGTCTTCCTCCTTCCCTGTTTCTATTAATCCCTTCCTTCTACTTCCTTTGGGTTTGCTTTTTCCTCCAGTTTTTAAGACCTGAGTAGGTAATTTTAGCTTTTCCCATCTTTACTGGTCTTGTTCTGAAACTATACATTTCCTGCTGTAATGGTTTTTCAGTCTCGTGGTCATGTCCTTCTGGTGTGCTTCCTCTGTCTGAGGGGACGCTGGACTCTCCTTCTCCTGTTCCTTGAGACAGCTTTGAATAGGACTTGACGGTAATCCTTCTCAGGTTTTGTTTTTGGCAAAGTGAGTTTTCCTGTACTTTCACGGGGAAGCGGTGCCCTAGGATGCCTTTTCTTTGTTCTCTGGCCCTGTAAGTTCCCGTTTCACTTTCACAGTGATCATCTATGTCCATGTATCGGGTCTATGTATGCTGACCTTTCTTCCTATATACCTGGCCTCTCTGTTTGTCCTGTGGTACCTATCCAGTCCACTTTGGAGTCTAACTCGAGCGGGGCTTTGTCTCATCAGGTTTAAGATGCAAACAGGACAGGGCCCAGGCTGCTCCTGCACAACGATCAGACCACACTATACTGATCTAACACTTACGTGCGTGTGGGGACCTGTACGACCCCTTCCAGTTCCAGCTTTTGCTCTCAGACTGGCCCACTGCACTTTCTAGTGAGAAAACTGTGGGCAGTGTTATAGCTCTGTTCTCAAGGCTGACAGAAACCAGCTGCCTGCCTTTCACTTCCTCCCACACAGATGCTGAAACTACGCTGGTCAGTGGGTTGTCCAACACGGCATTTTGAAGTTCATGGGGACGCCCTGTCATCTGGCTTTGTAGGATGGGGTCTGTGGTGATCCTAGTTACTCAGGTCGAATGGGAAGACTCAGAAACTACCCTGTTGCCATCATCTTCCTAGAGTTTAAATTCCGTGGGATCTCTATTGTAGAAAAGAGAGGTTTTAAAAACAATTTGAAGGTGGTTATAACAGAAATTATAACTAGGAGTTTACTGTATTCAGGTGGTATGCTAAATACTTAATATGTATTATCTCATCTGACCTTCTGGAGAAGGAAATGGCAACCCACTCCAGTATTCTTGCCTAGAGCATCCCCTGGACAGAGGAGGCTGGCGGGCTACAGTGCATGAGGGTCACAGAGTCGGACACGACCGAAGCGACTCAGAAACCCTTGTCAGATCCTCTCACCTCCCTTTATCACAAGGGAGGTTAGGGTCCAGTATGACACTGGTGAGCTGGCAGGTGTGGGACTTAAACCCCACTCATGCGACTCCAGAGCGCCTCTTTACAAGAACGCGCTCAAATACCATCAGACCCAACAAGCCACAGTTCCAAATGATGTACCCCTGTTGGAAAAAAGTTCTATTTAGTTTAAATATTTATAAATGATTATTTAAAGATCTAATTAAAATGTACACATATTATAGGTCAAGTCTAAAAGCACTTGTAGATGATAAATAGGTTGAATTGTGTTGTAACGACCTGATCAACCTTGTTTTCATGCATATGTCCAAAACAAGGGTTCTCCTACCACAGTTTAAAAAGTACCACACTGGAGGTGAGGAAAGAGCATAGGGAAGAGATTGACCGAGACTTCATAATCCCCCTTCTCGTTCTATTACCGCTGCTAAAGATCAAGTATGCATATGAAACAGTGCTTATAATTTATTTTATTCATACCTTTCTGTAAGTAACTATTTAGAAAAAGTTCGGAATAGCTTCTCCACAATTCACAATGGCCTGGTGGTTTTTTTGGTCAATATGCTGCTGTGGAATTCAACATTCACTGGCCAATAGTTTCTTAAGAATGCCTCTCAAAAGCATGCTGTTTAGAATCACGCGGAAACATATAATGTTATGTTATTAAATTACACAAGGAGTTAGAAAATATTTAGCAGTTTATGAAATACTTTGACCTTGGAATTCTATGTCATACAAATACAGATAATAACTTTTTTAATGCTTCCAACCACTAATGGCAATTCAGGGGGAAAAAAAATTGGGGCTTTTTATATAGTTCTAAAGCCATTACATATATGTCATTTTAACTCCTGATGTCTAAGAAATGTCTTAGTTTGAGATGCAGGTGTCTAAATTTGTCAGGATTTAAACCAGTGCAAACTGGAATAATTCTTGGAAGGATGACATCTATTGTTAGGTTTATTTTTTTCCCCACCATCAGTTCTCTGATTTTATTTCTATTAAAAAAAAAAAAGAGTTGACTTTGGCAAACTGAGGTTTATTATTTTTTTTTTTTTCAAACTGAGGTTTAAACTAAGCATGTGAATAATAAATGAGTCACTCTGTCATGTATATACTAGGTTTACCCTAAGGGTACTTTTTTTTTCAACACTAAAAAATAAAAATTTAGATATTACAATATCTAAACAGTGATACTAGTAATTTAATTTTTATCCTGATACTTTACTTGTAAACCTAAAAAATCCAACATTTATTTTCACCAAGATTTTAACTTAAACCTTGTCCCTCTGGTGAAGTGATTTCCTTCTCCGTTTCAGAACTACTCTCGTAACTTTGCCACTGAGCGAACGGTAATGGGTGTGATTCACTGATAAACTGATTACTAATAAAGGTTAAGTTTTTACACCACTCCTTTACAATTCAGGTAGGTCACAGAATGAAGAAAACAGCACAATGAAAAGCAAACCCCAGTCCTTAACCTCTAAGGCATACATTACCTTCCCACTTACCTGAAAATATTACAAAAATATGAATGACTGTGTATGGAGCTATACCATTAAATTTAATTGAGAGGTGCTATTTATTTTCACTTAAATGTTTACTTATTTAACTTCAAAAGATAAGAAAATTATCAGTTTGAAATCAGAAAAGCTAAAACACTGGAAGCAACAACAACAAAAAAACCCAAATGGCTAAAAATAACTCAGTTATAAAAATACAGTTTAAAATTTATCTCAGAAAAAGAAACAAAACCACTAAATGTTTTTCCCTCTAGGTAAGACAGCTTTCCCTGGAGAAAGGAGGAAAAAAAAAAAAAAAACGACTAATGATTCGAGATTAAAATCAAACATAACTGTTATTTACCCCAGCAACATCTAAAATAGATGACCCACACAGCACAAAACTTTCCCATTCACAATCACATACAGTTAAATTACTTTCTCCTCAGTTACATAATAGTCTTTTTATAACAATCTCCCTTTAGGAAATTACTGTATTAGTTAAGCCTATTCATTCTTGCTATGAAGTTAATTTCATTTGTATAGGCCACAAAAGTTTAATTGGCACATTTTACGTAAGAATAAGACAAAATAAGTCACTCTTCTTTTAAAAATTATGGGATCATCTGTTTTCAAAGAATAACCCCAGATACTTAATTCATTAAAGCAATGTTCCACCATAAGCAGTCAAGCTTTTTAAATGATCACTAAGTGCTCACCCGAAGATTACCAATGCTATGTGAACTGTAAACTTCTTTTGAAGATTTGTGTCCATTTTATAATATGATACAATTATGTACTGAAGTTTTTTTTTCTTTAAGATAACCTACATACATACAGTTAATTTGCCTCAAAGAACTTAGAAATACAGTATAAACATTTAAGAACCACGATGAAGTCCACTGTGGTTCAAACTTCAACAAAGATTTTCTTGAAACCTAGTACAAAGGTTACTGGCTCAAGAGCATATCCCAAAGTGACATCAGCACAAGATTTGATTGTAAGACTACCTCTTAAAAAAAGAGCACACTTGGTTATCCATGGCTTTAAACCTTGAGCTACAGTTAGGCTACAAACCCTTCCCACCGCCCCCCAGTCTAAAGTTAGTCACGTGGAGATGTGTACATTCTCTGAGCACTGTTTAGAGTCCTTGGTTTTCCAACTCTGATGGAGATCTCGAAGGCGCTCAGAAGTCCGTGTGCTTACGTTCAGGGCAGGATGAACCTTACAAATGCCACTTTCCTCCATTAGTGACAGGCCACAAATTCCAAAATATGCATGCAAAGCGTCTGAAAATAAGACATTTTTTTTTTATCACAACAGGCATTATTATTTGTACAAAATATTTAGCTACTTATCAGCCCATTACTACATTAAAAATAAATTTAGAAAAATACTATAGTTTTGAAATATTTGCTTTCTCAAAGTCTCAAACCTCAAATTTTTAAAAACTAGATGATCAAAAGCAGATGATATTCAAGAAAATATCACTAACAAGGAAAACAGTTCCTAGCTTAAGAAGTGAGTCCACCAACATCTTCTGTGACTGAAGAATAAACAGGAAGAGTACTAGCAAAGACTCCTCACTCTAATGGGTTTTCTCTTTTGCTGACAACAGAATATGGAAACAAAGATGTTTCTATCTTAAAAGGAACTTTTCTTCTTAAAAATGAAAATAAACAAACCTCAGAATCTAAGTAGCACAGCATTCCTTGCTAAGTTTTACCTCTGACAACTCCTAAACCACACAATGCCAACTCTGTGTTAAATGAAAGAAGACTTGAGCAAAATAACTCATTCTGGAATGCTGTACTATATTTAATTTTCCTATTTCAAGTAATGTCAGTCACTCTAAAAATATCCGACCTGATAATAAAAACAAACTCAGACATTCTGTTTGGTTGTAATACTGCTACTGTTCACACCAGAACGATTCTACACTGACCTCACTACAGTTTCCCATCTTCCGGGGCAGTAACTTTCTTCCATTAAATGACCACTGAAATCACATGGCTGTTGCCTGCATGACAGCCTTATATGGGGCCCTAAAAGTACTCAGAGTGCCGCTGTTATGGGAACACTTACAAAAAATAGATTTTGTACTGGTCAAAATTTTTTTCTATTTTTGAGTTGGTCATTATTTATAGCTTCATGGGCTATTAAGGTTCAAAACAAGTCAAAGTGTATCAAAAGAATTAAAGAGAAAGGTTGACTTACATAAATATCATTTAGTTTTCATAAAAGGAATGACAGATAGTTGTACTTATTCAGTGTTATTTGTGAAAAAGTTATTTCACCAGTTAGGCCCAAGTTAATCTCTTTTTATATTTTTTTCAGAGAATGCTTAAGACTTCTTCTAGCTCGCTTTCCTCTAATTTTCACACCCAAAAAAAATTTTTTGATTTTTCCTATTCTATTTTTCTTGCAGTTATGTTAAATTACAAAAGGCACAAAGCAACATTAAATTTTATTGTCTAGAAATGAGAAAACTTTTCTAGGAAAAAAATGCAACAGAAAACACACTCATAATAATGTAAAATAGGATCTTACACATTCCAGGTAATGTAAAATTTTTATTCCTCAAAAGGATTGTTTATAAAAGCTAATGAAATAGAAGTTAAACATTTCAAACCTTAAAAATAAATAATAATCTCATCTGTAAGTGATGATGTATTCAAGCGCTTTAAATGTAAAAATATATATTTTCTTCATAGTAAAACTTAATTCCTTTAATAAGTTTTTCCTGTTAATGTATATAAAATCTCTTTGTGTCAAATCTGTCAATAGATTGATTTATTAGAACCAATATGTTCACATAAGAAATGCTTTTCAAGAGTGTCATTTCTCTGTTCTCATTATTTGTTAAAATAGTACCATGTACTGGTTGAAAACAATGGAATCGATACCAAAACAACTGTTTTCTTGAGGAACTTTTAAAACAGATTTACAGCTATGGGTTACAGATGCCAAAAATTTCTAAATATTCTCAGGTGGCACTAGTAGTAAAGAATCCACCTGCCAATGCCGGAGATGCAAGAGACATGGGTTTGATCCCTGGCTTCGGACGATCCTCTGGAGTAGGAAATGGCAACCCACTCAAGTATTCTTGCCTGGAAAATCCCATGGACAGAGAAGCCTGGTGGGCTACACAGTCCACAGGGTTGCAAAAAGTTGGACGTGACTGAGCAACTAACACTTTCTAACACTTAGAAATAAAAAGCATTGTACCTTTTGTTTAAAAAAAAAAAAGCATATTTTGCATGAAAAAACAAGTAAATATGGATATAAGGAAATATTCCTGCTTTCTTCAGGTACAAAAGTATGATTCCATGAGCCCTTTATTTGTATTTCAATTCAGGTACATATTCTGACCATAACAGTTCTATGACAAGAGATGAGGTAAAGAGGTTCTAGGCTAACAATAAAAACCATGATATTATTGCAATGTTGTAAAAGCAATCATATTTTGAATCTAGTTTCATATATTTATAGCTAATACTTTGTCATTCTGCTTATCAAAAGCATCAGCATTCTGACTTATTTTTAACAAACTCTTGAACTGAGATTTTGGAGGCTGTAAATAGATCATTTTACTGGAGGTGAAACCTAAGAGGGAGGGGGAAGTAGCTTGGAGAATGACTTCTGCAAAGAATAAGAATTAGTTCTCTTTTGGATTTAAGAGTAATTTACTCTACACATAGCTCAAGTGACAGCTAATACTCCTAAAGATTCTGGATGAACCAAATTATTCTATTTTGAATTGGGACCATTCAGACCACCTGTCTTATTGTCTGCAATAAAATAATACATTGCTAAGTGACATATTTAGGAAAAAAGGCAAACTATATCAGTATCTTGATAATCAAACCCTTCCTTTACACCTATTGTAAATTTAAACAATTTACCTTCTTAAAAACCTTACTTAAAGTAAGTTTATAACTGTGGCTATATTTTCTATCATATACCCTTTCTGACAAACGCTTAAAGATCTATTTAATAAATAAAACAAAGGTTGCTCTGGATTTACACAAAAAATAAACTACCTGGATGACTATCTGGCCACTTGGCAAATCCCCCAACGAGGCGATCTTGAGTGGATAAGATGTAATTTCTATTTTTCTCAAAGTTAGTATACTGGAAAATTTTCAGAAGCTGAAATGACAGTAACAAATATAAATTTATTGACATAAAACCTTCATATCAACCTGTGGCTCAATTTTCAGATATATATAATTTAAAAATGCTTTTCTCTAGTTAAGGCTCTCAAAGCAAGCCTAAGGGACTTGAACATTTAAAATTATCAACCACATTAACTTTTTAAAAATCATCTACTCTCATTTTCGTGACCCATTCACTATTTCTTTCTTTTGAAACAGATCCAAATGACTTCTCTGCAACATATTCAAAACACAACTTGCCGATGTGTTCAACTTCACCAGTTATTTTTACAAGGGCAATTTTATTTACCCATATTCTAACTCTTATAATAGATTTCTGAACTGTTAGTTATTAACTATAGTAATGATAAGTAAAAATATTTCAAAAAAAGGACAATAAAAATTATTAACCACATGCTAAAGACATTTTGAGAATAGTAAAAAGTTAAAGCTCTTTAATTAAGACAGACAAAAGGTGAGACAAATACAATTTTAGCATAAAAGATTAAGTAGCTTAAAGATTCAGGACATGTATTGTTCTTTTTCCCAAGATCCTATTAAATAGAAAAAACAAAGGATAAATCAAATTGTGAAGAGAACAGGGTCAGGGGATAGTGAGCACGTAAGAAAGCTCACAAAGTGAGCTAAGTGTCACAAAGCAGCTGAAGGTGTGCTAATAATATTAACCAGAGAGCCACAGAAAGTATTAAAGAGTAACAAAGCAGCATCATGTCTCAAAAAGCAAAATAAAACCAATTAGAAAGTTATGGTACTAATAAGAAGCAAATTTATTCATTCATTTTTATTTAATTAATAGAATATAAGCAGAGGCTCTTTAGACTCCTGATACTAGAAACGCTTTCTAGTATCAAGTGGCACATGGGTCATTACATAGAGAGAAGAAACTATAACTGTACTTGGTTAAACAATAAAGAATATTTACATGATTCTAGTAACTGGTTATTAGTTTTCAAATTTTAAAATCAACCTACAGGCAAAGCATAAAATATTTGATCACTGTTACTGAGCGAAATACGAATGTTACCTAACTTGACATTATACAAAAAAGGTAAACTGACAGATTTAGAAGGAAGAGGAAGAGAAAAGGTTTAGAACTTAAAAAAACCAAAAACCAAAAAACCCAGTAACAATTTGCTGGAAAAAAGGGAGACCAAATCATTTTTCACAGCTGGGAATCAACGATAATGTCTAAATGTGTTAAGTCAAGCAATCAGCATGTTTAAAGTTATTTAAAGATATCTATAAGAATTAAAATTTTTAAAAGTTGCCTCTAGAAAGTTGTCAAAGGCCACCAAAATCATACAAAAAGACTCAAGAACGAACTTGAAGGGGCTCATACTGGTTAGAGATGGGACAATCCGAGCATTAACAAGAACAATGTAATGGACTAAAACAGATAGAACATATTAAAATCTATGAGTTCACAATGGCGCTCAAAGTGTAAAAAAGAAAAAAAGCCTAAAATCAAATTATTTTATTGGAAAACTGTAGAGGATGCTAGAGAACCAATTTAATGGTGTTAGGACCAAACGGGACAGACTCGGGAGGCTAGGCCGGAGAAAAGCTGAGGCTCTGGGAACTCCCGCAGGCAGTGTAGCTCGACCAATCAGAAAAAATCCCCATAGCCCCCGCCTGCGCCAGACCCGAGCCAATCCAGATAGGGATGCGAGGTTTAAAAGTCCCGCGCGCGCGTATGGGTTAACCAATCAGCTATGCTGTTACAGAAACAAAGAACCGTCTGTATAAAAGTATATGTGATTCAGAGCTCAGGGCCTTTGTCAGATTCCACTGTGCTGGATGAAACCTAGGCCCAGGCTCGAGCTTGTAATAAACCCCTTTATGCTTTTGCATTGCTGTGGACGTCTTATTCTCTCAGTTTTGGGGACTCGGACTCTGGGCATAACA